>NC_044032.1:336802992-336807992 GCF_901765095.1 Microcaecilia unicolor
AAGCCCTGGGCCATCCTCTTCCCCGGACAATCTTTCAAGACCAACTCCCCGGGCCACTGCTCTCTCCTCACCCGTTCCGTCCAACCTTGCCTATCGTCTTCCCCAATTTCCTGACTACTCACCCCCCACTTCCTCACCACCCGTTTCACTCCCTGTTGATATGCCTGCTGTACCCTCCCTGTCCTTTTCCTTTTCACCCCCTTCCCTGTTTGACCTCCCACTACCCACTGCTCCCAAAACCCCCCCCCCCCTCTTCCCTCAAACTTTCCACCCATCCCTTCTTCTCCTCCCCCAGCAACCCCTGCAAGTTGATCTGCAGAAACATGCTGCGGAAAAACAGAACCGGGTTCACCAGGCCTCCTTCCTTCCACTCCCTACATACCACTTCCCTCCTCACAGGGTTCAACCGGTTCCCCCACAGGGCCCTGAAAAACACCCCTGCCACCTTTGCCATCATCCGGTCGGGCAGCCAGCACACCTGAGCCACCCACAACACCGCTGGCACCATGTAGGTCTTAATTAACCGGACCCTTTCCCTATACGTGATCCTCCATCCCTTCCAACGCTCCGCCACTTCCCCCGCCTTCGCCACCACCCTCTCCCAATTCTGTTCCTCATACCCCCCTTGCCCATACCTAATCCCCAAAATCTTCACTTCCCCTTCTGGCTGAGGCATCCCATCCCCCTCTCCTCCCTCTTCACCCCTGTCCCATCCCCTCCCTTCTCCCACCTGTACCGCGTGGCACTTCCCCCAGTTTACTTTGGCCCCGGTGGCTACCACATACTGCTCTATTTCTCCTTCCACCCACTTCTCCTCTTCTCTTCCCTGCACCATCACCGTCAGATCATCAATGTAGGCCAAAACCCGTACCTTCTCTGTCCCCCCCCCAGATCCACTCCTATCAACTGCCTACCACCAGCACCCCCTTCCTGCAACCGTCTCACCAAAGGGTCGATTGCCACCACATATACTGCCGGGCTCAGGGGACACCCCTGTCTGATCCCCGTGAAAACCTCCACTCTCCCTCCCTTCCAACCATTAATCACCGGGAAACACACCGCTCCTTCATATAACCTGCTAACCCACTGCACCCATCTCCTCGACACCCCCAACTTTCCCATCACCTCCCACACATAATCCCGCTGAATCCGGTCATACGCCGTCGCCTGATCCAGCGCGATAATCTTGACTACTCCATCACTCTTCCCTCTCCCTACTTCCATCACCTCCCTGACCGTCAAAGCTGCCTCCACAACTCCTCTCCCCCCCCACCCCACCCTTCTGTGCCGGACTCAACACCTTCCCCATGGTCTTCGTCAATCTCCCAACCAGCATGCTGGCCACTATCTTATAATCCACGTTCAAGAGGGAAATGGGCCTCCAATTGTTAAGATCTTCCCTGTCCTTCCCCTTACTCAGAAGCACCAAACCTGCTTCCCCCATTGACCTAGGCCAACTCCCTCCTCCCTCATCACCTCTCTGATGACTGGAACCACCTCTGTCGCAAACGTTTTATAGAATTCGGCCGGAATCCCATCCGGCCCCGGCGCTCTCTTTGTCCTCAACCCCTTCACTGCCACCTCTACTTCCTCCGTTGTCCACTCCTCCTCTTCCTCTTCCCCCTGCTCCCCTCCCCCACCCCCTGGCATCCCCTGTACATACGCTCCCCATCTGTCCTTCCCTCCCTCCCCCCTCCTATCAAAATACCTGGCATAATATTCCTCTACCGTCCTCAAGATCCCTTCCCTCGTTACTTCCCTCCCGCCGTCCACAGTCCTCACAGCCCCCATCCATCTAGCCTCCCTCTTCAACTGAAAATCTTCGTACACGTTTGGTGACAACATCGCCCCACAGTCCCGCTCATACTGCAGCGACGCCCATCTGTCCCCTCTCACTTTCCTAATCTGAACATCCAACTCCTCCACCTCCTCCGGCTCTCCCCCACCCTCCACCAACCGATCTCTTCTTCTCCGCAATGCCCCTTCTAATTTCGTCTGTTCCCTCCTATCCCACCCCTCCCTCTGTCTTGCAAACCTTTGAATTCTTTTCTTTATTTCCTCCCACCACGCCGCCCACGACACAAAACCCTCCCTTACTGAGAGCTGATCCCCCCAAAACCACCTAAATTCTGCCTCCCCTCCTCCTCCTCCAACCATCCTACCTTCATCCTCCACATCCCCGGGCCCTTCTCCCCCCCTATCCCCGTCCCCACCTCCGCCCAGAGAAAGCAATGATCTGAAAAATCCACCGCTTTCTGTCGCAACTTCCCTCCCCCCTCCCTCTCTCGTACCATGATGCGATCTATACGACTCCTGCAAGACCCTCTCCTAAAAGTAAACTGCCTTTCCTCCCCCCAAATCCACAAACCCTGCCTCCCTCCTCATCCGTTCCAACAACTCCCCATCGTACCCCACCCGTCTTGCGCGTGCTCCGCTATCCTCCTCCTGCCCTATTGTATTGAAATCCCCCCCCCCACACTACCTGACGATCCGTGTACAGATAGTTTCATTTCCTGAAACTACCGCTTTCTGTCCCGTTTTGTCTGTGGCCCGTAAGTATTTATCAACCGCACCCTCCTACCCTTCAAATCCCCATCCACTACTAACCCTCTCCCTCCCCTTAACTCCACCACCCCCTCTACCTGTACCTCCCTCGACTTAAACAAAATAGCCATCCCTCCATATTCCTCCCTCGCTAGCGCCCAAACCGAATGGCCCCACTTCCATTCTTTTTTCGCCCGATTCATCCCCCTCACCGTCTTCACCCGTGTTTCCTGCAAGAAAATACAGTCCACCGGCTCCTTGCTCAACCCATCGTACGCCATCACTCGCGCCTTCTCAGATCGAATACTAGCCACATTCAACGTAGCTACCTTCCAAGGACAATCCCCCATCTTCATGTTCTCCGTTTCTTCTGCCCCTCCTTCCCTCTTCCTATCCCTTCCCGTTTTGCCACCCACCCATCTCTCCACCCCTCCCCTTCCCTCCTCACCCCCACCCTCCCATACCCTTCCCCCGCCTCCCTCCCCTCCTCCTCAATCTCCCTCTCTCGCCTCACCTCCTCAATCTCCTTCTCCCTACTCACCTCCATCTCGTCCTCCTTTCTCCTCTCCTCCCCCTCCTCCTCCTTCTCTCGACTCACCTCCATTCTTCGGTCCTCCCCATCCTTCACCCCTTCTTCCCCAACTTCCTCCTCCTGCCCTTGCCCTTTCTCCTCCTCTCCCCTGGAACCCCCTTCACCCCTCCCCCGAACCTGCTGCTTATCTCCCCCCCGTCCCTGTTTATCCCCCACCTTCTTGCTCCCCCCTTTCTTCATCCTCCCCATCACCAATTCCCACCCCTCCCCCCCTCCCGACTCTCACGCACCCTCTGCCCACCCCCACTCTCTCCCTCCCCAAGCTCCACTGCCACCTCAACCCCCTCATTTCCACCCCCTCCCTCTCACCCTCTCTCCCATCCTCTCCCCAAGCCGCCCTACCTCCTCCCCCCTCCCCTCTTGCCTCCCCACCCTGACCCCTCCTCGGGCATCTACTATAAGGGTGCCCTAATTCCCCACACAAGTTACATCTTATTCTATCACATTCCCCCGTCACATGTCCTTGCCCCCCACACCTCATGCACGTCTGAGTCGTGCAATTCATCGCTAAGTGCCTAAATGACCCACACCTAAAGCATTGGCATGGCTGGCCCTTATAAAAGCACTGCACCCTGTCTCGTCCTATATAGGCTGCAGCCGGGATGTGCTTGGGAATCGCCCCCTCCCTCCGCAACCTCACCTTTGCCCCCCAGGCCCCTGCCCACACCCTGCTGGGATCAGGCAACTTTCTCAGCGGACTCACCACCTCTGCATGTCTGTTCAGCCAATAGGTGAGGTCCGCCACCTCCAAAGACTCGTTCCTAACCAGGATCGTGACTTGGACCTCTTCCTGAAGGCTGATTGGAATGGCCCTGAACCCTTCCCATTCCACCCCGCCCCTTGCCGCCTCATACTTCTTCCAAAATTCAGTCAAACCACCACACGTCAAAAAGCTCACATCAAACTCTGAGCTATTGACGGGGTGTATACAGGCGAACAAGTCTTCCGGGATAAAACCCATTTGGAAGATTTGATGAAGCACCTCCCCTCTGGAAGGGCCCGACCCCTTCCCCACCCACTTTATCTGCACCACATTCCGCCTCTTCCCTCCTTGCCCACCCCCACCCCTCCCCTCTGCTCCTCCCCTCCCACCCCCAAAACCCCTCCCTCCACCTTGCCCTGCCCCTCCCCCCACCATCTGAGCAAACGTCCTCCCACCTTGCTGCCAACCTCTCCCCGCCCCTTCCCTTCCCATCCCACCCTCTTCCCCTCCCACCCCGCCCCCTTCCACCCCCACATCCCTCCCCTCTACCCTTCCCCCCTGCACAGTCTGATGCACTTCACCAGTTCCAGCTGCCTGTCTGCTGGCTCCTGCAGTCTGGCGAATTCCACATGCTCCTCGATCCTCTTCCGCCCCTGCACAGAGCTCCACAGTACGTTGTTCAGCTGCCCTCCACTCCTGGACCTCTCCTGCGTCTCTCTCTTCCCTCGTGCTGCTTTCGCCTGGCTCCGCCCCTTTTTCGCCAGCAGCACACCGCTCTCTCTCTCCTGCCTGCTCCTCCCGCGATCGCTCTCCTTCTTGCCAGCTGCCCGCTCCAGTCCTGACTCCATGCTGTTGTTTAGCGCCATCCCCCGCCGTCATCCTGGAGCTCCCCCGCCGCAAGCTCGCGTCCCCGATGACGTCATCAGTCCGCGCCATATGAGGCTCCTGCTTTTCACAGGACACAAACTCCTTCTGCACTGGGTTTAACGCTTCCAGAACAGTGAAGGATTCTTTGAAAAGCACTTTTGTGCGTTCCTCATGCCTTATGGACGTCTCTGGGACACTCCCACTCTCTCTGGCAGCACTGCTCAAAGCCTCCATGGTTTATCTTTTAACTCCCTTGGCGTCTTGCTGTCCTCTTTCCCCCAGCTCCTGTTCCAA
>NC_044032.1:336810492-336812992 GCF_901765095.1 Microcaecilia unicolor
GGTCCCTCTCGGGGAGCGGCTCTCCGTGGGCCTGCCGGCCGGCCGGCTTTCGGGACCTTTCTCTTCCCCCTTTCCGGCTACTTCCGTGCGGGTCCGTTCTTTCTGCGGGGCCCCGGAGCGCCCTCCGCGGCCGTTTGCGACGGGCTACTGCCTTCCGGACCGGCCCCGTGGAGGTCCCTCCGAGCCCGGGCAGGCTTCTCTGTCGAGGCGCACCAGGTCGGCGGCGAGCACCACCAACATAGTAATCCGGAGAAACCTCTCCGACCCGTGTGAAGGGAAAGCCGGGCCTCCCCCCCGCCGGAGGGGAGAGACTCGGCTTTTCTAGCCGACCCTGTGGAACTGCTGCCCGGCTGCAGGGAAGCAAAAAAGATCCCTTTCCGACTTCCGTGGCGGGCTCCCTCTGCTGGCCGCAAGCGGTATCGCTCCCGGCCGGCAAGCCTTTTGCTGACCTTTTTTTTGCAAAGAGCCCTCGAGAGCGCCGGGGATGCTCCCGCCGACCCTCCCGCTCTGTCGCCGCGCGGCCGGCGACGTCTCGTCGGTTAACGGTCCGCGGGCGGCACGGGTGCGGAGGAAAGGCGTGGGGCGAAAGTAAGACTTTAACCTCGTGTGAAAGAACGGAAGCGCTGAAGAAATTTATAAAAAAAAAACCCGGGCAGAGCCGGGCATCTATTGCCCGAGAATACGGCGTGAACCCCGGTCAAATTTCGCGAATGTCGAAGCGGGAACGCCGGCTTCCGGGAGACCGGCGGCGAAGCGACAGAAGAAACCCGCGACGGGCGGGAAAGGCCGAGGAGGTGGAGGAGGCTCTCCTTCGGTGGTTTTCACAGGGCAGGGAGCGGGCGGTTTCCCGTGAGCGGTCCGCCGCTCGCGGAGAAAGCCGGCCGGTTAGCCGGCCGTCTCGGGCCGACCGAGTTCGAAGCCGCCGTCGGGCGGCCGGAAAAAAGGCGGAAAAGAAGGAACGATATCGGGTCGCGCGGGCGACCGTCATCAAACGCTACGGGCGGGCACGCTTTGTCGAGGGCGGGGACCGAACGGACGCAGCCACGGCCGGCGCGGCGGATCGACGAGCTGCCGACGCCCCGGCCGGCGTTAGCGAAGGGCGGTTCCGCCGAGACGCAGCCGTCGATTGCGGTCTACGGACGGCCGCGGCACGGATGTCGAGCTCTGCGCCGATCCGACAACCTCCCGCCGCTTTCGCTACGGCGCCGGAGGGTTAGGGCCTACCCGGAGAACGCCGGGTGTCGGAGCTGTGAACGATTTTACCGTCCGGCAGGCTTAATCTATGAAACCCAAAGACACCGTAGCGAGCGGAGGGCTATCGCTGACCGTTTGAAGAAAGCCAAATAGCAGAGACCGTATCGTGCGTACGTTTAATAAACGGTACCGTTCCGTGCGTTTATCAGACGTCAAGCGTCTTCGGCTCACGACGGCTAAGCGCACGCTCCCGTTGACCGCGCCTATTTCTTCGGTCCCGGGCCCTCGCGCTTAAGCGGATCGCGCTGCGGTGTCGGGGCCTTGCCGGTTACAGGGGCAGACCTTGGAACTACAGTGCAGTGCGCTCCATTTAAGGGCACGCCGGATAAAGCGCACGCTCCGCTTAACTGCGTGAGGTACTTGGGTCCCATTTTTGAAGCATTGAAGAGAGGGAGCTAGTAACGGAGCCTGGTCAAGCCCTTGGGGAGGACACTTGAAGCAGCGGGCACCACGGGCGGGGGGGGGGGGGGGGGGGGGGGGGGGGCCAGAGCCCCGCTGGTTACAAGGGCCCAGGCACCCGGGGACCAGGTCCAGGCTTTCTGGGGCACGCCTGTGACCAGGCACACACACACACACACACACACAGCCTGATGGTTAAGCCCACGGGGAGGACGCATGAAGCAGCGGGCACCATGGGCAGGGCGGCCAGAGCCCCGCCGGTTACAAGGGCCCAGGCACCCGGGGACCAGTTCCGGGCTTTCTGGGGCACACCTGGAACCAGGCACACAGCCTGATGGTTAAGCCCATTGGGGAGGACACTTGAAGCGGGCACCATCGGCAGGGGGGCCAGAGCCATGCTGGTTACAAGGAACCAGGCACCCAGGCTTTCTTATGCTTTCTGGGGCACACCTGTGACCAGGCACACACACAGCCTGATGGTTAAGCCCACGGGGAGGACACTTGAAGCAGCAGGCACCACCACGGGCAGGGGGCCAGAGCCATGCCAGTTACAAGGGCCCAGGCACCCGGGGACTAGTTCCAGGCTTTCTCGGGCACACCTGGAACCAGGCACACACACAGCCTGATGGTTAAGCCCACGGGGAGGACACTTGAAGCAACAGGCACCACGGGCCGGGGGCCAGAGCCATGCCGGTTACAAGGGCCCAGGCACCCGGGGACTAGTTCCAGGCTTTCTCGGGCACACCTGGAACCAGGCACACACACAGCCTGATGGTTAAGCCCACGGGGAGGACACTTGAAGCAGCAGGCACCACGGGCAGGGGGCCAGAGCCATGCTGGTTACAAG
>NC_044032.1:336825492-336827992 GCF_901765095.1 Microcaecilia unicolor
ACCAGCTCTGGCACAGACCGTATACGTCTGCCCAGCCCTATCCCCGCCTCCCAACCTCCAGCCCCGCGTCCCGATCTTGACTAAGCTCCTGAGGATCCATTCCTTCGGCACAGGATTCCTTTATGCTTATCCCATGCATGATTGAATTCCGTTACCGTTTTCATTTCCACCACCTCCCGCGGGAGGGCATTCCAAGCATCCACTACTCTCTCCGTGAAAAAATACTTCCTGACATTTTTCTTGAGTCTGCCCCCCTTCAATCTCATTTCATGTCCTCTCGTTCTACCACCTTCCCATCTCAGGAAAAGATTTGTTTTGCGGATTAATACCTTTCAAATATTTGAACGTCTGTATCATATCACCCCTGTTTCTCCTTTCCTCCAGAGTATACATGTTTAGTTTCAGCAAGTCTCTCCTCATACGTCTTGTAACGCAAATCCCATACCATTCTCGTAGCTTTTCTTTGCACCGCTTCAATTCTTTTACATCCTTAACAAGATACGGCATCCAAAACTGAACACAATACTCCAGGTGGGGTCTCACCAACGACTTATACAGGGGCATCAACACCCCCTTTCTTCTGCTGGTCACACTCTCTTTATACAGCCTAACCACCTTCTAGCTACTGCCACCCCGCCTTGTCACACTGTTTCGTCGCCTTCAAATCCTCAGATACTATCACCCCAAGATCCCTCTCTCCGCCCGTACCTATCAGACTCTCCCCACCTAACACATACGTCTCCCGTGGATTTCTACTTCCTAAGTGCATCACTTTGCATTTCTTCGCATTTGAATTTTTAATTGCCAAACCTTAGACCATTCTTCTAGCTTCCGTATGTCCTTTTTCATGTTTTCCACTCCCTCCGGGGGTGTCCACTCTGTTACAGATCTTAGTATCATCCGCAAATAGGCAAACTTACCTTCTAACCCTTCAGCAATGTCACTCACAAATATATTGAACCGATCGGCCCCCAGCACCGATCCTTGAGGCACTCCACTACTTACCTTTCGCTCCTCCGAGCGAATTCCATTCACCACCACCCTCTGGCGTCTGTCCGTCAACCAGTTCCTAATCCAGTTCCACCACTTCGGGTCCTATCTTCAGCCCCTCCAGTTTATTTAAGAGCCTCCTGTGGGGAACCGTGTCAAAAGCTTTGCTGAAATCTAAGTAGATTACGGTCCATAGCTCGTCCCTGATTCAGTTCTCCTGTCACCCAATCAAAGAACTCAATGAGGTTTGTTTGGCACGATTTCCCTTGGTAAATCCATGCTGTCTCGGATCTTGCAACTTATTGGCTTCCAGGAAATTCACTATCCTTTCCTTCAGCATGGCTTCCATTACTTTTCCAATAACTGAAGTGAGGCTTACCCGGCCTGTAGTTTGCAGCTTCTTCCCTATCACACTTTTGTGAAGTGGGACCACATCCGCCGATCTCCAATCCCTCGGAACCTCTCCCGTCTCCAAGGATTTATTAAACAACTCTTTAAGAGGACCCGCCAGAACCTCTCTGAGCTCCTCAATATTCTAGGGCGTGGATCCCATCTGGCCCCATGGCTTGGTCCACCTTTAGCTTTTCAAGTTGTTCATACACACTCTCTTCCGTGAACGGTGCTCTATCCACTTCAATCTCATTTGTACTTTTTGCAGTCCATCGCGGTCCTTCTCCGGATTTTCTTCTGTGAAAACAGAACAGAAGTATCTATTTAGCAAATTGCTTTTTCTTTCATCATTATCCACATAGCGGTTCGCAGTATCTTTTAGTCTCACAATTCCCTTTTTAGTCATTTTCCTTTCACTAATATACCTGAAGAAAATTTTGCCACCCCTCCTCACATTTCTAGCCATTTGTTCTTCCGTTTGCGCTTTCTCCAGTCGTATCTCTCTCTTGGCTTCTTTCAGTTTCATCCGGTATTCCTCCTCGTGTCCCTTTTCATGAGTTTTTTGTATTTCTGGAACGCCAACTCTTTTAGCCTTATTTTCTCAGCCACTTGCTTGGAGATCATATCGTTTCCTTTTTCTCTTGCTTTTATTTAATTTCCTTACATAAAGGTTCGTGGCCCTATTTATAGCTTCTTTCAGTCTGGACCACTGTCCTTCCACTTCTTGTATTTCCTCCCATCCCATCAGCTCCTTCCCCCATTTACTAAAGTCAGCATGTTTGAAATCCAGGACTTTGAGTTTTGAGTGGCCACCCTCCTCTTCAGCCGTCATATCAAACCAAACCGTTTGATGGTCACTGTTGCCCAGGTGGGCACCCACTCGGACATTTGACACATTATCCCCATTTGTGAGTACCAGATCTAGCGTCGCTCCCTCCCTCGTGGGTTCTGACACCATTTGTCTGAGTAAAGCACTTTGAAAAGCATCCACGATCTCTCTGCTTCTTTCCGATTTCGCAGATGGAACCGTCCAATCTACATCCGGCAGATTGAAATCTCCCAACAACAGCACCTCTCTTTTCTTCCCCAACTTTTGAATATCAGCGATCAGATCTTTATC
>NC_044032.1:336835492-336850492 GCF_901765095.1 Microcaecilia unicolor
GCGGGAGCCTCTTGCCTCTAAAGGGAGCAGTCATTTTGCGAGTAGCACCGCAAATGAGAGGGGTGATAGAAGAGGAATGAGAAAGGGATAAGGGTTATAGGGGGTGGTCGGGATTAGAAAAGGGAATGAAAGGAAAGTTTAAGGATACAGATGGGGGAGGGCGGGCGGAGGGCAGTTAGGGGGGAGGCATGGGGAGGGAAGAGGCAGGGAGGATTGTCGGAAAAGGAAAAACAAAAAAGGGGAGGATAGAGGGACAGAAGCAACCTTGCACACTCAAAGCAATATGATGGAAGTTTGAAACCATGGAGGCACCTGTGGATGGTGATACTTGGGGGGGAGGCGGGACCCCCGAGGGAAGGCTTAAAGGTTGGGGACTATTGTTAGAACATACACAGTTTCATATGACACAAATTAAAAACATTCGTTTCACTTCATGGAATGGTGGAGGAATCACATCACCTATAAAGTGAGCAAAAATTTTGTCGGCTTTACGCCGCCAAGGGACTGATATAGCATGTATACAAGACCCGCCTTTCTGAGCTGGAGCACGAAAAACTAAAAAGGTCATGGGTGGGGGAGGTCTTTTCAGCATCAGCAAATGGGCGGAGAAGAGGAGTGGCGATATTGATAGGACGGGGGGTGGCCGCTAAGGCTGAGCTACTCTCCAAGGACCCACAGGGAAGATATGTGCTAGTGCGGCTGTGGTTACAGGGGAGGCAAATGGTGCTATTGGGCTTATACGGCCCTAATGTATGATCTGGGCTTTTATCAGTCCCTTATACGCAAATGTGCAGTATTAAAACATCCACTAATAATAATGGGCGACTTTAACTTAGTGGCGGACCCAGCACAAGATTGCTCGAGACCGAACGGAGACCAGAGTGGCGGTCAAAGAGCAAGGGCCTTACGTACGTTTATGCGTACCCTGGGAGTCCTGGATGCATGGCGTACACTACACCCAGGTGAGAGGGACTTTACTCATGTATCCAGGGCTCATGGGACCCTTTCGAGGATTGACTACTCATGGTTAGCAAGAAGTATTTCAGAAAGTACATGCAGAGATAGGCCCAGAAGAGATATCCGACCCACAGCCCGATATGGGTGGATGTGGAGGCCCCTAGTTACTATCAAGCGGGTAGGGGATGGAGGTTTCCGGGGTACCTATATAGGGATAAAGACTTTTCACAATACCTAAATCAAAATGGGAACCTATGCAGTATCTAATGCGCAACATATAGATAACCCTAGTCTCTACTGGATGACTGCAAGGCAGTTTTAAGAGGCGATGTGATAGCGTATGTGGCAGCACGAAATAAAAGATAGCCAGAGCCATTACACAATTAGAAAAACAATTCCAGAGAGCCAAACGGCAGTATGTGGGTAACCCAAATAAAAAGACCTGGGAACGGCTAAAAACGACACAAGTAGCTCTTAACTCCCACTACATGAGAGAGCTACTAGAGCAATGTTTTATCATAAATACAAGCTGCATAGGTATGGCAGTAGAGTGGGTTCAATGTTAGCAAAGTTAGTATCGAATTGGAAACCTCACAGGGTGATTACAGCGGTGAAAGATAAGCAAAAAATAAGGACTAACAATGAAGATAAAGCAGATATTGCTCATACTACTCCCAACTATATAAAAAACAGCAAGGGCCCAGAGGGACATCATACATGCTTATCTGCGGGAGGTGGGCACCATGCATTTAACAGACCAGGAGACACAAGGTTGAATGAACCCATCCAAGGGAAGAGCTTCAGGGGTGGTTCGAGGGCTGGCGCTGCATTTAGCGCCGGGCCCAGATGGGTTCTCGGGGGAGTTTTATAAGTTGTTGCCAGCGTCATTTATGGGATCTTTGGGAGCTTACTTTGACAGTGTAGTTCAAACTAAGAGTTTCCCTCGCTATGCAAATACGGCACTCATAACCCTATTGCCGAAGCCCGGAAAACCAGAGGACCAAGCGGAGGCATATCAGCCCATTTCTTTATTAAACGTAGACAATAAGATTCTAGCGAAAATCCTAGCAAACAGACTATCGAACATATTGCCTAGGTTGATAGGAGAAGAACAAACGGGGTTTGTGAGGCAGAGGCAGGCAGGAGGGAATGTCCGTAAGCTAATAGCAATGGCTCGGAGCAAAGCAGAAAATGTAACAACATTACTCCTCAGTCTCGATGCAGAAAAAGCTTTTGATAAAGTAGATTGGGAGTTCATGTTTGGCACACTGCAACATATGGGATTTCAAGGGTGGTTTTACAATGCCATAAGGGCCCTCTACACTGAGCCAACAGCTGAAATCCTTATCAACGGGGTGAGAAGCGAAAAGTTTGAGATTTGTAGAGGAACGCGCCAGGGATGCCCCTTTCGCCTTTATTATTTATTTGTCCTTAGAGCCCTTGCTTAGAGCAATAAAATCGGAGGAGGGGATACAAGGGGTTAGGTTGGGAGCACACGATATAAGAGCGTTGGCATTTGCGGATGACCTGCTGATCTTAATCCGAACCCAGATAGTCCCTACCGAATCTACTAAAACTAATCGACAAGTACAGTAAGTTATCGGGTTTCACTTTAAACTTCACAAATCAATAGCTATGATGGTGCAAGGGGAAGGGGCCAAATGGCAAAGAACTCTCAAGATGACCTGGGCGGAGGAAGAATTCAAGTATCTTGGGGTCCGGGTACCAAAGGATTTATCACAACTATACGCATTAAATGTCACTAGGTTACTGGGAGACACATGTGCTAGGTTACAGCTTTGGCAGACATACCCACTTTCCTTAATAGGGCGTATTGCCGTAATAAATATGATGATAGTACCAAGATGGCTCTATGCATTTCAGGTATTGCCATTATATCTTTCCCTTAAGGATGGAAAACATTAAATAAGGCCATTAGTAGATTTCTCTTGCGGGGGAAAAAGCCCCGAATACCCCTGTCGATTTTACACACACCAGTGGAGTATGGTGGCCTGGGACTCCAGAATATAAACATCTGACGGTGGCAAGTGGCATGCGCCACATAAATGACTGGTTGAGGGGCACGAACTATTTCTCAGCCACCACATTGGAGCAGTCAGCACTACAAAACATGCACTTTGGATATTGTTACATGCACCAAGGACAAAAGTTCAAAAGAGTTTGAGGACACAGGTATTTTTACAACAGCACGAACAGTTTGGAGGTGGGTTTGTAGACTGCACCGATTCTCAGCAAGGACAACACCATACCTACCTATTTGTGGGAATCTAGAATTTCAGCCAGGACAGCTACATAAGGCCTACCGGAGAAGGAAACAACAGGGCTTGTGTATTTGGTACAGGTGCTGACAGAAGATGGGACAATTAAACCTTTTCATCAACTACAATCAAAATATCATCTACCGTCGTCGGATCTGTTTTATATTATCAGCTGAAACATTACATAGCTAGCTTACCCTGGGATTCCCTAACTGAAGATGTCCAGGAGGAACTGGCAGAGGCATTTACTATTAGATCACAACAGAAAGTACCACTCACATTCCATCATAGACATATAAAAGACACAATCCCTGAACTGGATTATAAGAAATTAGCAGAGGTATGGAGTGGAGAACTGGATGAGACTATAATGGCAGCAACCTTGAAGGATCACATCCTAGGGTTGAGGCGGACGACTGCAATGGCAGGGCATTGGGAGCTCCAATACCGGATGGTGATGCGAGCTCATATACTGCCGAGGAGGGCCTTTCATATGGGGCTTTCCCTGGACGGAGCATGCCCAAAGTGTGGAGCTGAGGGAGCTACACTTAGACACATGTTCTGGACATGCCCAGCACGCGAACATTCTGGGAGAGACTGCTACAATGGATCTCAATATGTGGCAACTCGACTGGTGCCCTGGACCGGAGATGTTGTTTGGGAAATTACAAGTGCAAGGCCAGGTGGTCCCGGGCATGCGGGAGTTTGCGGCTCGGGCCATCATTGTGGCCAAGGAAACTATACTCACAGCTTGGTTGTCCCCAAAACCACCTCAAAACCAACTCTGGAGGGAGAGATACAGCTGATGAGATTTGAAAGATTAGAAATTAATCGTTGGCCCCCGGATGGAGAGCTGAGATTTCAATGCAGATGGGGCCCCTTTCTAGACTCTATGTCACCTGCGGCTAGAGGAAATTTACTGAATATGTAAATAATCAACAAAAATGGACGTATATAAAAGGACAATGGGATCTGCCTCTAAAAGGGGGGGGGGAGAAGGGAGGGGGTGGATGGGTAGTATACCTAGGGGGAGGGGGAGGGGGAGGGATGCTAAACTAAGGGAGTGGGTGTTATGAAATCAAGTTGTAAAGAAAATCCAGACAATGATAACAATATAGAAGTGACTGTATTAGTGGAATACATTGACTGGATAAATATGCATTCTCCGGGACAAGCAGGCTGCTTGTTCTCACGACCGGGTGACGTCCGCGGCAGCCCCCACCAACCGGAAAGAAGCTTCGCGGGACGGTCGGCACGCAGGGCACGCCCACCGCGCATGCGCGGCTGTCTTCCCGCCCGTGCGTGACCGCTCCCGCCAGTTCCTTTTTTTCCGCGCCTGGAGAGAGTCGTGTCTTGCGCTCTCTCTGTTCAGCCGCCGGATCGTTCGATCGCGTGTACGCTGATCGTGCTTTTTCTAACTTTGTTTAACGGTATTCGTTACCGCCCGGTTTCCTTTTAAAAAAAAAAAAAAAAAAAAGAACCCTGCGCGTGGGAGCACGCGCTCCCCTTTTTTCCCTCGCTTCCAGCGGGGACGCCGCGTTGCGGCCTAGTGGCCGCTCGGTCGTTTTGCTTTTCGTGGTGTGATTTAGCCACCATTGACGACTTTGACCTCGCCGACGCGATTTTTCCGTCGATGTCCTCGAAGGTTTCGAGTGGATTTAAAAAGTGTGGTCGCTGCGGCCGGCCGATCTCGCAGACCGACACCCCGCTTGGTGCCTCCAGTGCCTCGGGCCGGAGCACAATCTCAAGTCGTGTTCTTTGTGTCTCGGTCTCCGGAAACGGACTCAGGTTGCGAGGCAAGTTCTACGGGACCGTCTTTTTGGAATTGCGCCGGCCCCTCGACGTCGACCTCGAAGGCATCGTATCGACGCCCGGTCCTTCGGTACCGGTATCGATGCCCGAGACATCGGCACCGATGGCAGCGACCCCAGGAGAACAGGTCCCGTCGGCCCGCCGTTCCTCCGGCGAGAGTGGGGTGAGAGGCCGCGTGGGCAGTCGGCCCCGGTCACGCCCTCAGCTCGTGGCCCACGGGACCGAACCCTGTCTGACCCGTACCTCGAGACCGAGGGGATCGACCTCCTCCTCCTCCATGCCCTCCGGCGCCGGTGACGGGCATCGGAAAAAGACAAGAAGCGTCGTCCCCGGTCGCCCTCGGTGCATCCCATGTCGGAGAGGAGGCGACGCCGAAGCGTCTTCGTAGAGAGGAGAGTCTCCGTCGGTTGTGGAGGTACCGACGTCGGGGTTCCGGCACCTCGGTGCCGTCTCCTGGCCCCCAGCAGCTTCCGGCACCGACACCCTTACCGCCACACCGCCTTTCTCGGCAGCGGGCCTGGACGAGTGCCTCAGAGCCATCCTTCCGGGATCCTGGAAGGGCTGATGCGCCAGGCTGTGCCGGCACCCCCGGCGCCGATGACTGTGGCGCCGGCAGCTCTAGCCCGGCGCCGGGGCCGTCGACACCGCCGCCGCTTGCGGTGCCGGTCTCGACCGCCACGCAGGTGGAGTCCCCGTCGACGTCGATGGAGGGAGCTCCGTCCCCGCCGCGCGGGAGTCCACCGCTCGACGACACCGAGACCTCGGTGCCTCGACGTCGAGCCGGGCCCGGTTCAGGACTCAGCTACATGAGCTACTGTCCGATACCGAGGGAGGACTCGTGGGGGGAAGAGGAGGACCCTAGATATTTCTCCTCAGAGGAGTCTACGGGCCTTCCCTCGGACCCCCGCCTTCACCGGAGAGGAAGCTCTCACCTCCTGAGAGTCTCTCCTTTGCCTCCTTTGTGCGGGATATGTCTATCAGCATTCCCTTCCCCGTGGTCTCTGTGGAAGAGCGAGGGCCGAGATGCTCGAGGTCCTCGACTATCCATCACCACCTAGAGAGTCCTCCACGGTGCCGCGCACAATGTCCTGAAGGAGACGCTGCTTCGGAACTGGGTGCGACCATTAACTAACCCCACCATTCCCAGAAAGCAGAGTCCCAGTACAGGATCCACTCTGACCCAGAGCTCATGCGGCCCCAATTGCCCCATGACTCAGCGGTCGTGGATTCTGCTCTCAAGAGGGCACGGAGTTCGAGGGATACCGCCTCGGCGCCCCCGGGCGGGAGTCTCGCACTCTGGACTCGTTTGGGAGGAAGGCCTACCAATCCTCCATGCTCGTGACCCGCATCCAGTCCTACCTGCTCTACATGAGCATCCACATGCGGACCAATGTGCAACAGCTGGCACCTGGTCGATAAGCTCCCGCCGGAGCAGTCCAGGCCTTATCAGGAGGTGGTCAGGCAGCTGAAGGCATGCAGAAGTTCCTGTCCAGGGGTATTTTTGACACCTGTGACGTGGCATCTCGTGCTGCGGCCCAAGGTATAGTGATGCGCAGGCTCTCATGGCTGCGTGCCTCTGACCTGGACAACCGCACCCAGCAGAGACTGGCCGACGTCCCTTGCCGGGGGGATAACATTTTCGGTGAGAAGGTCGAGCAGATGGTGGACCAACTGCATCAGCGGGAAACCGCTCTCGACAAGCTCTCCCACCGGGCGCCTTCAGCATCCACCTCCACAGGTGGACGTTTTTTCCCGGGCCCGGCAGGCTGCACCCTATTCTTTTGCGAAGCGTAGGTACAACCAGCCGGCCCGAAGGCCTCGTCAGGCACAGGGACAGCCCCAGCGCGCTCGTTCTCGTCAACAGCGTGCGCCTAAGCAGCCCCCTGCGCCTCCACAGCAAAAGCCGGGGACGGGCTTTTGACTGGATCCACGGGAACATAGCCGCCCTACAAGTGTCCGTACCGGGCGATCTGCCGGTCGGAGGAGGTTAAAATTTTTTCACCAAAGGTGGCCTCTCATAACCTCCGACCAGTGGGTTCTCCAAATAGTGCGGTGCGGAACGCCCTGAATTTGGCCTCCCTGCCTCCAAATTGTCCTCCGGAGCTCAGTCTTTCAGCTCCCATGACAGGCAGGTACTTGCAGAGGAACTCTCCGCCCTTCTCAGCGCCAATGCGGTCGAGCCCGTACCACCCGGGCAGGAAGGGCAGGGATTCTATTCCAGGTACTTCCTTGTGGAAAAGAAAACAGGGGGGATGCGTCCCATCCTAGACCTGAGAGGCCTGAACAAATTCCTGGTCAAAGAAAAGTTCAGGATGCTTTCCTTGGGCACCCTTCTGCCAATGATTCAGAAAAACGATTGGCTATGTTCCCTGGATTTAAAGGACGCATATACTCACATACCGATACTGCCAGCTCACAGACAGTATCTCAGATTCCCCTGGCGCACGGCACTTTCAGTATTGTGTGCTGCCCTTTGGCTCGCCTCTGCCCCACGAGTGTTTACCAAGTGCCTCGTGGTGGTAGCGGCCTACCTACGCAAGCTGGGAGTGCACTGTTCCCATATCTCGACGATTGGCTGGTCAAGAACACCTCGGAGGCAGGAGCCCTCCGGTCCATGCAGTGCACTATTCAACTTCTGGAGCTGCTGGGTTTGTGATAAATTACCCAAAGTCCCATCTCCAGCCATCCCAGTCTCTGGAATTCATAGGAGCGCTGCTGAATTCCCAGACGGCTCAGGCCTACCTTCCCGAAGCGAGGGCCACCAATCTCTTGGCCCTGGCTTCGCAGACCAGAGCGTCTCAGCAGATCACAGCTCGGCAGATGTTGAGACTTCTGGGTCATATGGCCTCCACAGTTCATGTGACTCCCATGGCTCGTCTTCACATGAGATCTGCTCAATGGACCCTAGCTTCCCAGTGGTTCCAAGCCACCGGGAATCTAGAAGATGTCATCCGCCTCTCCACCAGTTGCCGCACTTCACTGCTCTGGTGGACCATCCGGACCAATTTGACCCTGGGACGTCCATTCCAAATTCCGCAGCCCTCGAAAGTGCTGACGACGGATGCATCTCGCCTGGGGTGGGGAGCCCATGTCGATGGGCTTCACACCCAGGGTCTGTGGTCCCTCCAGGAAAAGGATCTGCAGATCAACCTCCTGGAGCTCCGAGCGATCTGGAACGCACTGAAGGCTTTCAGAGATCGGCTGTCCTGCCAAATATCCAAATTCGGACAGACAATCAGGTTGCAATGTATTACGTCAACAAGCAGGGGGGCACCGGATCTCGCCCCCTGTGCCAGGAGGCCGTCGGGATGTGGCGTTGGGCGTGTCGGTTTGGCATGCTCCTCCAAGCCACGTACCTGGCAGGCGTAAACAACAGTCTGGCCGACAGACTGAGCAGAGTCATGCAACCGCACGAGTGGTCGCTCCATGCCAGAGTGGTACGCAAGATCTTCCGAGCGTGGGGCACCCCCTCGGTGGACCTTTTCGCCTCTCAGACCAACCACAAGCTGCCTCTGTTCTGTTCCAGACTTCAGGCACACGGCAGGCTAGCGTCGGATGCCTTTCTCCTCCATTGGGGACCGGCCTCCTGTATGCTATCCTCCCATACCTTTGGTGGGGAAGACCTTACTGAAGCTCAAGCAAGACCACGGCGCCATGATTCTGATAGCGCCTTTTTGGCCCCGTCAGATCTGGTTCCCTCTTCTTCTGGAGTTGTCCTCCGAAGAACCGTGGAGATTGGAGTGTTTTCCGACTCTCATTCGCAGAACGACGGAGCGTTGCTGCACCCCAACCTTCAGTCTCTGGCTCTCACGGCCTGGATGTTGAGGGTGTAGACTTCACTGCGTTGGGTCTGTCTGAGGGTGTCTCCCGGGTCTTACTTGCCTCTAGGAAGGATTCCACTAAAAAGAGTTACTTTTTCAAGTGCAGGAGGTTCGTCGTGTGGTGTGAGAGCAAGGCCCTAGAACCTCGTTCCTGCCCTGCACAGAACCTGCTTGAATACCTTCTGCACTTATCAGAGTCTGGCCTCAAGACCAACTCAGTAAGGAATCACCTTAGTGCGATTAGTGCTTACCATTATCGTGTGGAAGGTAAAGCCATCTCTGGAGAGCCTTTAGTCGTTCGATTCATGAGAGGCTTGCTTTTGTCAAAGCCCCCTATCAAGCCTCCTACTGTGTCATGGGATCTCAACGTCGTCCTCACCCAGCTGATGAAACCTCCTTTTGAGCCACTGAATACCTGCCATCTGAAGTACTTGACCTGGAAGGTCATTTTCTGGTGGCAGTTACTTCAGCTCGTAGGGTCAGTGAGCTTCAAGCCCTAGTAGCTCATGCTCCTATACCAAATTTCATCACAACAGAGTAGTGCTCCGCACCCACCCAAAGTTCCTGCCGAAGGTGGTGTCGGAGTTCCATCTTAACCAGTCAATTGTCTTGCCAACATTCTTCCCCAGGCCGCATACCCGCCCTGCTGAACGTCAGTTGCACACATTGGACTGCAAGAGAGCATTGGCCTTCTACTTGGAGCGGACACAGCCCAACAGACAGTCCGCCCAATTGTTATTTCTTTCGACCCTAACAGGCTAGGGGTCGCTGTCGGGAAACGCACCATCTCCAATTGGCTAGCAGATTGCATTTCCTTCACTTACGCGCCCAGGCTGGGCTGGCTCTTGAGGGTCATGTCACGGCTCATAGTGTTAGAGCCATGGCAGCGTCGGTGGCCCACTTGAAGTCAGCCACTATTGAAGAGATTTGCAAGGCTGCGACGTGGTCTTCTGTCCACACATTCACATCTCATTACTGCCTCCAGCAGGATACCTGACGCGACAGTCGGTTCGGGCAGTCGGTGCTGCAGAATCTGTTTGGGGTGTAAATCCAACTCCACCCTCCAGGACCCGAATTTATTCTGGTCAGGCTGCACTCTCAGTTAGTTGTTCTTCGTAGGTCAATTTCTGTTGTACCCTCGCCGTTGCGAGGTTCAATTGACCTGGGTTCTTGTTTTGAGTGAGCCTGAGAGCTAGGGATACCACAGTTGTGAGAACAAGCAGCCTGCTTGTCCTCGGAGAAAGTGAATGATACATACCTGTAGCAGGTGTTCTCCGAGGACAGCAGGCTGATTGTTCTCACCTACCCTCCCTCCTCCCCTTTGGAGTTGTGTGTGTTTCATCTTTTGCTAGTCATTCACTGGCGGAGCGGTCGCGCACGGGCGGGAAGACGGCCGCGCATGCGCGGTGGGCGTGCCCTGCGTGCCGACCGTCCCGCGAAGCTTCTTTCCGGTTGGTGGGGGCTGCCGCGGACGTCACCCGTCGTGAGAACAATCAGCCTGCTGTCCTCGGAGAACACCTGCTACAGGTATGTATCATTCACTTTATAAGTATGTTGTGTTAAGTGAAAACTAATAAAAACCATTTAAACATATTGTTCATATGGCTGCCACATTTTCAAAAAGAAGTCCATTTTACCCCTTCTCAATGCAGTTTTTTGACATCTGGTACAAGTATCCCACTTTGCGGGATACCATGCTCATGTCTGGCAGATTCGGCTGTTTCCAGGCTCTTGCTATTGCTATCTTTGCTGCCACCATATATTGCGTCGCCAATTTATGATGAATCATTTTAATCCCTGTGGGAGGAAATGCAGCAGGCAGTGCTCTATCTTACACGGATATACCCATTGTAATACCGTATTGACCTGGGCCATCACTTCTTTCCAAAATTTCTGCACCTTAGGGCATTCCCAGAATATGTGTATGAATGTGCCCTTTGCCCCACAGTCCCTCCAACAGATATCAGAGACTCCCCCATAGATACGTCGCAATCTATCCAGTGTATAGTACCACCAATAGTATATCTTAAACCCATTCTCCCTCGTGGATTGCGCTAACGATGGTTTAAATAGTAGTCTATAACATTTCTCCCAGTGTTGTTGTGTGTATGTTGATTGCAAAGTGTCCTCCATCTGCTGGTATAATTCTCTGTGGGTTCCCCCTCTGAATTAGGGCCTGGTAAATCCGTGTTACACTGCCTCTTCCCCCTCCTTTTCTTAATGCGCCTTCTAGCTTAGTTTCTTCTAGTTCAAGCTCCTCCCTAGCGCATGTCCGTATATAATGCCTACGCTACAGTAAAAGACTTGATCTCTAGGGGGAAGCCCATATTCCTCCTGTAGCCTATCAAAGCTAACCATTTCTCCCTTCTCCCAGTTGGCCCAGGGTATGTAACCCTGCCCTCGACCATTCCCAATATATTTTCTCCGTACCCCCAGTTTAAACCCCGGCGCCTTTGTATAGATGTCTGGAGGTAATATTTTCTCTCCGGGAACCACTGTTTCCTGATTTGGTACCACGTGGTCAGTATATGTCTAATCCCCATTGGCAGTCTTCGTGTGACTTCCAATAGCTCTCTACCAGGAAGCCACAGTGTATCTCCTAATGCTTGTGTCCCCATCCATGCCCTCTCCCAATGTAACCATTTCTTACTCGCATACGGGTTCCAATCCGCTAAAATCCTTAATTGTGCTGCCTTATAATATAGTAGAAAATTTGGGACTCCCATCCCCCCCCCCCCCCCCCCGGCTATGCGGCTGGAACATGGTTGCCCTTCGCACCCTCGGGGGGCGTTTCCTCCAAATATATAGAACAGTTTACGGTGAAGTCGCTCAAAGAAACTACGTGGGATTGGGATGGGCAGTGCCATAAATAAATATAGCATTTTGGGGAGCAGCATCATTTTTATTGCTTGAATTCTTCCCACCCAAGAGACATTTAATCCTTCCCATCTATCTAGCTCTGCTAGCAATTCCGCCACCTTCTTTGGGAAATTTGCCTGGTACAATTCTTCCACCCTTGGTCACCTGCACCCCTAAGTATCTAATGGATTTCGTTGCCCATACAAAAGGGAGGTCTGCCTTCATCCTAGCTACTTCCTGTGGCGAGACCGTTAGGTTCAATATTTCAGATTTAGTATTGATCTTAAACCTGATAGTGTTCCAAAGTGCTCCATTACCTCTGTTACCCTCCTTATTGAGATTGCGGGTCTCGTCAGGGTGAGAAGCACATCATCAGTGAACAACATTAGTTTATGTTCTCTCAACCCTTTCGTCACTCCCCGAATGTTGGAATCTCCCTCACTGCGCATGCCAAGGGCTCCATAAAAAGGGCAAACAGCAAAGTCAGACCGCACATCCCTGTCTGGTTCCTCTATGTAGTTCTATAGGCTTAGTGTATGACCCATTAATTTTTAGTGTGGCTAATGGAGCTTGATAGAGTAGTCTAATCCATCTCAGGTAATTTCCCCCTATTCCCACCTCTCGCAATACTGCAAATAAGAAGTCCCATTCCACGCGATCAAACGCTTTCTCTGCGTCTATCGAGAGAAGTAAGGCCGGCTGCTCCTCCTCCTCCCTCACCTGTTGACATGGAGCAAACATCTTATATTATCAAAGGCCTGTCGCCCTGCAATAAATTCCGTTTGATCGCTATGGATGAGCTTGGGCAACACTCTTTGCAGCCGTGTTGCTAATATTTTAGTGACTATTTTATAATCAACATTGAGTAGCGATATCGGCCTATAAGAGCCGCACTCCTGCGGATCTTTTGCAGGTTTCCAAATCAGGGTTATCGCTGCTAGTCTCCACGATTGTGGAAGTTTCTGCTCTTGCTCTAATGCTTTAAAGAATCTCCATAGTAGTGGTGCCAAGTATGCTCTATATTGCTTATAAAATCGAGCCGGGAACCCATCCGGGCCCGGCGCTTTTCCAAGGGGGAGTTCCTTAATAGCCCGCTCGACCTCCTCTAATGTGATAGGTTCTGATAGCATCTCCTGCTCTGGCTGTGTCAAGTGTGGCATATCTATTCCTTGATATATTCCTCTATCTCAGGCCCCGTGGCCTTCTGTTCTGAGTCATAGAGCTTGGAATAGTAATTATAGAATAGCTCCTGAATTTGTTCATTCTGACTAACATTTTGGCCTGTCTGGTTTTTGAGGCTTCCTATATAGGTGCGACTCCTCTGCTGCTTGAGTTTATTAGCTAAAAGTCTACTCGCTTTATCTCCAAATTCGTAATGTTCTTGTTTCATTTGCTCTAACTGACTTGCTATTTCAGCCAACTGTAAGTCGTTGAGTCTCAGGTTGCATCTATGAAGTTGTTCCCCCCACCCCAGAGTCAGAGGATTCGCTTTATGAGACTTTTCCAGCTGTTTTATGCTCTCCCTTATTGATTCCTCCTGTTCCCCCTTTGTCTTTCCCAGGTGTACCCTTAGCGCTATTAACTGACCACATAGTACCACTTTTAGCCCTTCCCATAAGCTTACTGGGTGTATTTCCCCTATATCATTGAACTCTATATATTCCCTAATATACTTTTCGACTTCTTGCACATTTTGTGGTTCTCGGAGGATAGTTTCGTCCATGCGCCAATATTTCGTCCCAGTATGGTGGCTATCCATCCCTATTTCCATTACCACTGGGGCATGATCTGACCACGTGCGCGGTTCAATATTATTTTTACGCATTGCCCCTGCTACTATCCCATCCCCCAGTATCATATCTATCCTAGAATATGAGTTTGTGAAGCTGAAAAGTAGGTGTAGTCTTTTTCTCGCGCATGTGTTGCTCGCCACAGATCCACCAACCCCCACCTAGCCATGAATTTTTCTAGGGCCATCCTATCCTTCTTTGCGTATCCCACTCCTCCCGTTGAGTTGTCTAAAGCAGGATTCACTGTGAGGTTGAAATCCCCCCCAATCACCACTATCCCTTGTACATGTTTCTGTAAAACTCCTTCCAGTTCTGCCATGAAGTTCCCCTGTCCCTCATTTGGGGCATATATAGTGAGAAATGTGTATAGCTTATTATATAAAGATGCCACCACCAGTAGGTAGCGGCCATTCTTAACCGCTACACTTTTTATTATTTTCCACGGATTATTATCAGAGAAGGCCATTAATACCCCTCTCTTTTTCTGCGAGGTTATGCTCGCAGCATGAAACTGTAAAGGGTATCTCCTGTGGTTCACTAATTTTTCATGTACTTTTCTCAAATGAGTCTCTTGGATCATTATTACATCTGCTTCAACCTTATCATATCTTTAAACAGTTCTTACGCTTTATAGGGGTATTTAAACCTTTAACATTTAAAGTGACACATTTAAACATTTAAACAACATCCAATTATTCTGCTTCCTCCTGGTCAGCCCCCTCCAAACTTGTCTCCCTTTCCTCTGCAACCCCCAACCCCCCTCCCCCTCATCCCTGATCCTATGTCGACAGGCCCCATTACCACCATGAGGCATGTCTCTTGCAGAGGAAGTGTCGTCTCCATCTCTCCCTCAGCCTTTGCTGCTGAATCAATTCTTATGTTGGTTAGTGTCCTACTGTATTCAGTGCGCTATTCTCCTTGTATTTGTAATCCAATTAGGCGCTTGTTCATTCTCCTCATTTTCCATTTCGCTCCACCAGTTGCTTTCCCGATTGCTGTCGTCTCAGGCGGCCCTCTCCCCTGTGATACTCTCTGCCATTTCGGCTTGCTGAGTGATGGTCTAGTTAGTGTTACCTTCTCGTGGGGCATCCCATCTTCCCCTTGCTGATTCAAATATTCTGAGCTTCTGATATCGAGGTCACTGACACTGTTTTCCTTCTTGCATAAATGTGAGGGCAAAGGGATACTGCCATTTATAGGGCACCCCTTCCTCTCTCAGCTTTGCTGTTAGTGGCCGCAGCTCACTTCTTCTCTTCAAAGTTGCTGGAGATATATCCTGATATATTTCAATGGGGTAGGTCTCCCATGTTATCGGGGCGGCCTCTCTGGCTTTCTTCATTACCGCTTCTTTTTGCTGGAATTCTGAGAAGCAGGCAACTATATCCCTTGGCTGGTTAGTTTTCCTCATCCCAGCGCCCTGTGTGCTCTCTCAAACGTATTGATACTGGAGCACATGGTACCTCTGATGTAGACAACAGTTGG
>NC_044032.1:336857992-336885492 GCF_901765095.1 Microcaecilia unicolor
TCTTCCCCTCCCCTTTCTACCAATCTATACCTCCGTCTCTTCAATGCTGCCTCCAACTTAGTCCTTTCTCTCTTCTTCCATCCTTCCTGTCTTTGTACCAACCTCTTTATCCTTCTCTTCACTTCCTCCCACCACTCCGCCCATATACCCCTCCCTTATCGTAAGCTGATCCTCCCAAAACCTCCGAAACTCTTCTCTCCCTTCCTCCTCGTCCATCTATTCTGTGTTCATCCTCCACATCCCTCTCCCCCTTTCCCATCCTCCTGATTTCCCGACCTGTACCCACAGCAGACAGTGATCCAAAAAATCCACCTCTTTTTGCCTCAATGTCCCCCCTCCCTCTTTCTCCCGTACCAATATTCTATCAATTCTACTCCTGCAGCAACCTCTCTGGAATGTGAACTGTCCCCTCTCCCCTCCCCCTAAATCACTCAACCCTGCATCCTTAATTATTTTCTCCAACAATATTCCATCATACCCTACACTCCTCGCCCTTGCCCCACTGTCCTGCACCTTCCCTATCATGTTAAAATCTCCCCCCCCCCCCCCACACTACCTGTCGCTCCGTATATAGATACGGCTGTATCCGTTACAGCAACTGTTTCCTTTCCCTTTTCGTCTGTGGCCCGTATATATTTATCAGCCGTACTCTGCGTCCCCGAATTCTCCCATCTACCACCATCCCTCTCCCTTCCCCTACCACTCTATCTCCACTTCCTTTGTTCTAAACAACACCGCCATCCCTCCATATTCTTCCCTAGCCAACACCCATAATGAGTGCCCCAGAGTCCTGCAGTAAGATGCAGTCCACTCTCTCCGTCCCCAACTGTTCAAATGCTATCATCCGTGCCTTTTCCGTCCTTATGCTAGCCACATTCAGTGTGGCCACCTTCCACGTACCGTCTGCCATGACTATGATTTCCTCCTTTTCTGCCTTTCCTTCCCTCTCTCTTTCCCTTCCCTCTTTGCCACCCAACCCTCTATCCACCTCATTTCCCCCTCTTCCTCGCTACTCCCCCCTCTCCCTCCCTCGTCCTTCCCTTCCCTCTCCCTCTCTTCCTCCCCCTTCCCTCCCTTACCTCCTCCCTCTTCCCATCCGTCACCTACTTCCATGTCTTCCCCTCCTTCCTCTGACACGCTTCCTCAGCTCTGTGCAGCACGCCTTTCCCCTTCCCTTCCTCCCCTTTCCTCCCTACCCCCTCCCCCTCTTGCTCCACCCCCTCTCCCTTCTTCTTTGCCTTCCGCTGACCGCTCTTCCCTTCCTTTCCTCCCCGCCTCTTCTTGCCCTGTACCTCTTCCCACCTCCCCTCTATATCTCCCATCCCCCCCTCCGCACTCCCCTCCTCCTGTCTACCTCCTGTCCCCCCTGCCTCACCCCCTTCCTCTCTGCTTACTCCTCCTCCCTCTTCTCTACTCTTCCTTCCCCCCGTCCCCACCTCTTCTTCCTCCTCCCCGTCCCCACCTCTTCCTCCTCTCCCCCGCCCTCTCCTTCTCCCTCTGTCCCTCCCCATCCCCGCCTCCTATCCACCCCTTCTATGCTCTGCCTGAGGACACCTACTGAAAGGGTGCCCCAATTCCCCACACAAATTACACCGTATCTCAATGTCCCGTCTCATGTTCCATGGCCAGGTGGCAAAATGACCCGCATCTGAAGCACTGGTGTGGCTGGCCTTTGTAAAAGCATTGTATGCGATCTCTCCCTATATACTGTGAAAATGATCCTCCCCTCTGCCTGAGGGTCCTCGGGATCTCCCCTTCACCCTTGCTGCCACAACCTCCTGGTTCACTGCAGTCCACAGGGCAGGGCTCAAAGAAATCACTTCAAAGCAAAACTAACAAGTTCTTTATTTTGCTTGGGATCCAACAATCCAGCAGTGCAAAACGACACAATACTTGAAGCAAAAAAAAAACAACTCACAATTCCCCCTGTTGCTCCTCTCAGGGGTACAACACAGCAAGAGAAAAAAAAACAACTTTTAACTCCCAGGCTTCCATCACCCAGCTGGGTTCCTTTCGGACAGTTTTATAGCCTTGGGTCTTCTTTCTTCCCCCCTCTCCCTTGAGAGGGGGCAACCCACTGCAAGCAGTTCCAACAAAAAAAACAAACACAGTTCTTGAGGCTTCAGCACAAAGCTCAAACCCCTTCAGCTTCTTTTAGGCTTTTTAGCCACAGTTCACACTCCACCTTCTTCCTGCTGGGCTCAGCCCACCCTGAGAAAATCTCTCATCCCTCTTCAACCAGAACTCTTTAAACTCAAAGTTCATTCACAGCCTGAGCTCTGGAAAATGAAAAGGCCCCACCCATCTGGGTCACTCTCTCTCAGCACTGACCCATCCTCCCACATGACCTTTCCTCTTTCCTCTCTTAGCCCAGTTACCATACCATGAAGTTACCTGGTCCCTTATTTTGTTACCTAAGGAGTGAGCCCAGGCTGAGAGGTCCATAGGCTCTTCCTCGCTCTCCTCTCTTTCTCTCTGCCCAGCTTCTTGATACTCCATGGGCTCCCCGTCCCACCCACTTTGCAGCTGTTCCTCTTTCCCTTGATTACCCTGCAGGGGCACCACCCTTTCCTTGTTAGAGTTCTCCCCCTGTTCCTGCTGGGGAAGGTAATCTCTGTACCAGGCTTTGCCCCGAGGTTGCTGGGAAATGTAGTCTCTTCCTCTCCTCCATTTTGTAGGGGTCATGAACCTTTCTCTGCTCTCTCTCGGGGGATGCTGGGTAATGTAGTCCTTTTCTCTCCACCCTTTTCTAGGGGGCATTACTACTTCTCTCGCGCTCTGGGGATGGAATGGAGGCAAGGCTCTGTTCTGCCTACGTTGGCTCGTGAGCCGCCTCCCTTCTTCCTCTTCCACTTCCATCTTATCTACCCCCAGGTCCTCTCCTTCACAATACGCAGCTGCAGGTATGTGTTGTGGGACTGCCCCTTCCCTGCACAACCTCACCGTGGCCCCCCATGCCCCCGCCCACACCCTACTCGGGTCCGGCAGTTTCCTCAACGGAGTCAATACCTCCGCATATCTGCCTAGCCAATACCTCAGATCTGCCACCTCCATGGATTCATTCCTTACCAAAATGGTGATTTGTGCCACCTCCTGTCTACTTACAGGAATTGCCTTGAACCCTTCCCACTCCACACTTCCCTTCTTCTGCTCATACCTGGACCAAAACTCTTCCAGCCCTCTCATGGTCAGGAAACTTATGTCATACTTCACCCAGTTCAAAGGGTGGATGCACGCAAACAGGTCCTCAAGAATAAAACCCAAACTGAAAATCCTGTTGAGCACCTCCCCCCTTGATGGAGCTGGCCCTCTCCCCACCCACCTCAATTGCACCACATTCCGCCGCTTTCCCATCTGTCCCCCCACCTCTTACCCTCCTCTCCTGACCACCTCCCTTCACCCCTTCTCCCTCGCTCCCCTCCTCCTCCCCCTCCCTTGCCCCTCCCCCACCATTTGTGCAAAAGACCTGCCATCCCCACCCCTCCCCTCCCCCCCTGAGACCTCCTTTTTCCCTGCCCCTTGCCCTCCCTCCTCCCCCTCTTGATGCATCCCTCCCCCCTTCTCACCCATCCCTCCACCCTCCTCTCTCCTCCCCACTCCCACAAACTGTTCAAAGGTTTTAGCTGGCGGCACAGCCTGTGACCGCTCTGCCTCTCTGCCTTCTGTTGCTGCTCCAGCGCTGTCATCTGCTCTCCTTCGATCTATCCTGTCCAACTGAGCTGTCTGTACTTGGACACTGCTGTCTCCCGCTGTGCAGGATCTCCCTGGACCGGCTACAGCACTGTCAGCTCCCCTCCTCCACTGTGTACAATCCACACGTGCTGTCTTTGCTTTTAAATTGCTATTTCCTGCCATGCAGGAGCTCGCCGTGCCTCCTGCAGCACTTGCTTCCCGCTCCCCTTGACAGCTGCTCTCCGCTCTGCTTCATGGCGTCACTCTGGCTCCGCCCCTCGCAACTCCGGCCATCTCCTCTCCGCTGTCAACGTCCTGCCCCTTCGACTTGTGTGTCGCCTTTCCTCCGCTCTGTTTCATTATTGCTGTGCTTTTTTCGCCCTCTTCCGCAGCGCCCTGCTGTGCACCTTCGCGAACCAGCACTCCCCTTCGCTGCTCCACTGACGACACCACTGACGTCACTGCCAGGCAATTTCCACTTTCCCCACCGTCCTGCTGGCTGCCCAGGATTCCCTTGCTCTCAATTGGACGCTGGCTCTCAGGGGCGATACCTCGCGTTCCTGGCTCCTCCCCCTCGTTACACTCTATGAAGTCCAGCTGCTTATTTTCCCGCGGCGTCTCTCCACCGTCCATCTCCCAAATCTCAAAATGTCTGTGGGCCCCCGCTTCTGGATACTGATGGCGTTTGCTGATCTTTTTCTCTCTTTTGCTGCACTTTTCTGTTGCCACTGACTGTATGTTCTCCACTTCACCATGTAATAAAATTATTTTGCTTGTGTGTCGTTCCTCCTCCCTCTGCTGCACTTGTGCCTCTTGAGTGGCTGTATCCTGTGCTGCCTCTCCAGCTTTCACCCCACGCTTTTGCTGCTGCCATCTCTCTCGATTCTCATATAATTCTCGCATGGGATTATTTGCTCTGTGCTTCAATACTGTTAATTGTTCCCTCTTCCACCTCAGCTGTTTTTCTAACAGCAGCACTCCTCTCTGCTGTCTCTCCTCCGTACCTTATCGCTTGCCAACTTCACCATTACTTCCCCCAACTTCACTCGCTTCCTTAGCACAGCTTCTTCCTGCTCCAGTTTTTTTTATCAACGAGGCCATTCAGCACATCTTCTGCTGAGAGCTCTCTGTCTTTATTCCAGACCTCCCAGTCTCCGTCCTCCTCCTCACTCGCATCACAGATTTCCTCTGAACTACAAAGAGAGTCCTGAACCTTTACATCTTCTGGTTCTCCACTCCTCCCTGGCTCTTCACCTCTGCCCAGCGTTTCACTGGCCAAAGGCCTTTCCCCTAGGGAGACTCCGGTTCCCAGGGCTTTTTGGCTCCTCTCTGCTTCATTGCTTGTGGGTCTCTTCACCCTCTCTGAACCCTCTCCCTGGCTCTTCAACTTGTGACTCCCAGTACTGCTTACTGTATCAGGGCAAGGGCTTTCCCCTAGGGAGGCTATGGGTCCCGGGTCTTTCTGGCCCTTACCTTTCTCTTGATCCTTCCGGCTGCATCTTGCTGCCCGGACCTCCTCCTCACTGCCATCCATCTGGCTGCTGCTGGCCTCCCAGTGCTCTAAAACCACACTGGGTCCTCTGCTTAACTGGAGCACCTGATTCTTCTCCATGCTGTAGGCCTCCACCCCAGACCTCTGGTACACTCCAATCCAACCTCCTGGTTCTTGTCCTGGGCTAGATATACAGCTCTCAGCCCTTCTTCCAGCTCCACACGGCACCTCCTTCCACCTCAGCAGTCAGGTCCCAACTGAGCTGGAAAAGTTTTTTATTAAAAACTGGCATCAATACAAAAAACAAACATATCCCCAAATTCCCCTTAAACTAATACATCAAGCTCCTCGCTACTCCTCATGGTGGTCTCAACTTCACACCTTGCCAGCGTCTCTCCCATACCCCCCTCCCCACCTTCAACCTCTCCCAGGCAGCTACCTGGTATACTGTCTTAATGAGCTTCCAGGCGACCTGCTCCGCTGCCTTCTCCACCTGGAAGAGATGAAAATGACAACGTACCCCCACAAACTGCCCAACAAAACCATTCCTATGACATAACGTCATTCTGTCTCCTTTCCCCACCACCTTATCCACCCCCCATGCCTAATCTGCCTCAGTCCATTTCTCCAGTCCCTTCAGCCCCAACAACCTACTCACCACCTTCCCCACTTTCTGCGAAAAGGGGCATTCTCGCACCAAGTGCCCCACCGTCTCTTCCCTCCCGGCACACCCCGGTCTGGGACAATCTCTATCTCCCCTACTGCGCCATTTTATGTTTGCTCTGACAAATAATCTGCCATGCAGGGCCAGCCACCCAATGTCTTCCCACTTTCGGGGTAGCCTCCCTGACGTCAGATTACGCAACCCCCTTCGGAACCTCTGTGGTGCTCCTTCCTCTGCCGGCCCGATACCTGGCCACTCCTGTACCCTCACCCTCTCCGTCCATTCCCTCCTCTTCCTTTTATCTCCTGTCCAGTTTTATTCCCCATTTCCTGACCACTTTCATCAACCCTCTCTGGTATTCCTGCCCCACATGCCCCTTCCTTTTCCTCTTCTCCCCCTGCCCCCCTCCCCCTGTCATCCACTGCTCCCAACCCCCCCCCCTTCCTTCACACTCTCCGCCCATCTCTGCTTCCCATCTGTAACCAAACCCCCCAAATTAGTTTGCAGGAACAGGCTGCGAAAAAACAATATGGGGTTCACCATCCCCACCCCACCCCTTATCCGAGAGCCAACACACCTGTGCCACCCACAAACATAAGGGGACCATATATGTTTTAATAAGCCGCACCTTTTCCCTATATGTCACCCTCCACCCTTTCCATTTTTCAGCAACTTCACTTACCTTCCCCACAACCCTCTCCCAATTTCTGTCCCCATACCCCTTGCCCCCAAACACTACTCCTAATATTTTAACCTCCTCTTCTACCTCCGGCAGTCCCTCCCCTACCCTTCTCACCCTCCTATACCCCACCCACTCCCCTCCCTCACCTGCACCGTGTGACATTTCCCCCAATTTATCTTTGCCCCTGTCACCTCTACATACCGCTTCAATTCCCCTTCCACCCACCTCGCCTCCTCCTCCCCCTGTACTACCACCGTGAGATCATCAATATAAGCCACCACACGTACCTTCTCCCCCCCCCCCACCCCGACCCCAAACCTACCCCTGCTAACTTCTGCCTCCCTCCCTCTCCTCCCTGTTCAGCCTGCCTACCAACGGATCTATTGCCATGACATATATCAACGGGCTAAGCGGGCAGCCCTGTCTAATCCCTGTCCTCACCTTTACCCTCCCCCCCACCCATTTACTAAAGGGTAGCACACTTCTCCCTCGTACATCCTTTTCAAACACCCCCCGCCCTCCTACCCCTCCTTTTTGCGCCACACATAACACCTTCCCCATTACCCCTGTCATTTTTTGCACCACCATGTTTGCCAATATATTCCTGTCTACGTTTGGGAGAGATATAGGTCTCCAATTATTCAAATCCTCCTTGTCTTTCCCTTTGCTCAACAAAATAACAAAATGAGCCCTGCCTCCGACATGGATTTTGGCAACTTCCCCCTTACCTCCCCCTCCCGAAACACCTCTACTAAGACTGGCAGAACTTGTTGTTCAAAGACCTGATAAAATTCCGCTGGGATTCCATCTGGTCCCGGCGTCCTCCTTTTCCTCATCTCCCTCAATGCTACCTTCACCATTCCTCCTGATCCAGTTCTTCTTCCTTCTTTTCCCCTTCCTCCACTACCATGCCCTGCACGTATTCTTCCCACTTCCCCCCTTCTCCCCTCCTATCAAAATATTTCCCCTAATAACCTTCTACCACCCTCATCACTCCCTCCCTCATTACCTCTCTCTCTCCCTCCTCAGTCTTCACTACCCCCATCCCTCTCCTGCCTATTTCACCCTGTAATTTTCAAAAATATCGGGTGAAAACAGCGCCCCACAATCCCTTTCGTATTTAAAGACTCCCATCTCTTCCCTCTTACTTTCCCAATCTGTATTTCCAACTTTTCTACTGCTTCCTCCTCTCCCCCCTTATCCACTAACCTATTCCTTCTTTTCCTTAACGCGGCTTCCAGCTTTGTCCGTTCTCTCCCCCTCCAACCCTCCCTCCTCTGGGCAAACCTTTTAATTCTCTTCTTAATCTCCTCCCACCAATCCCCCCACCACTCATACCCTTCCCTTATCGTAAGCTGATCCTCCCAAAAACTCCTAAATGCTTCCCTCCCCTCCTCCTCTTCCATCCACTCTATCTTCATTCTCCAGATTCCTCTTCCTCTGTCCCACCCTTCCGTATTACCCACTTCTGCCCACACAAAACAATGGTCTGAGTAGTCTACCTCTTTCTGTTTCCACTCCCCCCCCCCCTTCTCTTACCAGGATCTGATCAGTGCGGCTCCCTCACCATCCCCTCCTAAACGTAAACCTGCCTCCTCCTTCCCTCCCAAATCCTTCAACCCTGCCTCCCCAATTACTTACCCCACACTCCTTGCCCTTGCCCCACTATCCTCCACCCTCCCTATCATATTGAAATCCCCCCCCCCCATACTACTTGCCGGTCCATGTATAACAAAGGCTTAATTTGCTGCAAAACCAACGTCCTCTCTCGTTTCTTTTGTGGGCCTTGTAAATTGATCAATCTCACCCTCCTACCTGAATCTTCCCATCTACCACCCCCCATCCCCCCGTAATTCCTCTCTATTTCTACATCCTTCACCTTAAAGAGAACTGCCACCCCCCCGTAATCCTCCCTAACCAACACCCAAATAGAATGCCCCCACCTTCATTCCCTCTTTGCCCTATGCAACCCTTCCAATGTTCGCACCCTTGTTTCCGTCCCAATTGTTCGTAGACCAAACTCCTAGCTTTCTCCGTGCGAATGCTGGCCACATTCACTGTAGCCACCGTCCATATTCCGTCTCCCATCAGTTCTTCCTTCTCTTCTGACCTTCCTTCCCTCTCTCTTGTCCTTCCCTCTTTGCCACCTACCCGTCTGTCCATCCCCCCTCCCTGTAACCTTCCTCCCCTCCTCCCCCTGGCTCCCACCCCTCCTTCCCTCCCTGCTCAGCTCCCCCCCCCCCGGTCTTCCTCTACTTCCATTCCAACTCCTTCTACTCCTTCTGCTCCGTCCACTCCATCTACACCATCTACTTCCATCCCTACCCCCAACATCCTCTCCTCCTCACCTTCCCGCACCTCCCTTCCTTTACTACCCTCCTCTCCTCTCAATCCTTCCCCCTTCCTCCTTTCTGCCTCCCTCTCTCCACTACTCCCCACAACCCCCCTTCCTCTACCAAACTCCTCCCCCTGCAGTCTCTCTCCTGCGCCCTTCCTGCCCTTCCCTCCCTTCCCCTTCCTCCCTCTTACTGTCTCCCACCCTTCCTCCCTCTCATTCTCCTCCCCTTGCCCCCGTTGTCCCCCTTCCTCCCCACCCTCCTCCTCTTTCCGAACCTCACCCTGATCCTCACCCCTTTCTTCCTGCTCTTCTGCCTCCTGAGCCTCACCCCCTTCTTCCTCCCTACCTCTACCTGCCTCTCCTTCCTTCTCCCCCTCCTCTTCCCTCTTCCCTTCCCTCTTCCGCCTCTGCGCCGCCCTTGGGCATCTGCTATACGGATGCCCCAGATCTCCACAGAGGTTACACTGAATGTTATTGCAGTCTCTGGTGTCATGATCGGCGCTCCCGCACTTCACACACTTTCTACTGCTGCAGTTCATTGCCAAGTGACGGAACGACCCACACCTGAAACACTGGTGTGGCTGGCCCTTATAAAAGCATTGCACTCTGTCGCGCCCGATGTACGCAGCCGCCAGGATGTGCCGGGGAATTTCCCCCTCTCTCCGCAGCCTTACTGTGGCCCCCCACGCCCCCACTCTTCTGGGGTCCGGAATTTTTCTCAGGGGACTGATGACCTCCGCATGGCGACTGAGCCAATATCCCAAATCTGCCACCTCCAACGACTCATTGCGGACCAAAATGGTGACATTCACCACCTCTTGCCTACTGACAGGGATGGCTTGAAATCCCTCCCACTCCTTACTGCCCCTCCGTGGCTCAAAACTCTTCCAGCCCCCGACTTGTCAGAAAACTCACATCAAAATTCACCCCGTTTACAGAGTGAATGCGCGCGAACAAGTCCTCAGGGATAAACCCCAAATTGAAAACCCGCTGCAACACTTCTCCCCGTGCAGGCACCCTTCCCTTCCCCACCCACCGTAACTGTACTACACCACGTTCCTTCTTTTCCCCATCAGACCTCCCCCGACTCCCCTCCCCGTGCCCCCCACTGTTTGGGCAAAGGTCCTCCCCCCTTGCTGCCAGCCTCTTCCCGCCCCTTCCCTCAACCCCTCCTTCAAACCCCCCTTGTCCCTCCCAACCCTGCTCCCTCCCACCCTTAGTCCTTCCCCCTTTTACAGTCTCTCCCCCTTGTACAGTTTCTCTTACAACCCGTCCAGCCACTTCATCTCCAGCTTGCACTCTCACAGCACTGCCTTCTGGCTGCTGGGCGCTTCTTTCACTGACTCCGCCTCTCCCGTCAGCTGTCTGCTCCAATCGTCCCGCCCCTCTGCAGCGTCACTGGACTCCGTCTTCCTTCTCCAGCTGACTCTCCGCATTCAGTGACTGCACATCCGGGACATCGCCAGTCTCCTTCATACTTTGCGCCACTGGCTCCGCCCCCTGGCTACAATCTCCTGCCTTCTTCTCCTGTTCCCCCGCCGTCACTGCCCTCCTCCCATCCGCTCTCAGCTGTGACTCAATGCATTCCTCCATACAGTGCTTAGTTTTGCTCCCGCACTTCCTTGGCTGTGATACTGGTTTGCTTCCCGCGGGCTCGCTCCTCGTGACGTCATTTTCCCTCGCCATCTCCTTGCTCCATGAAAATGCTGCTCCAGCATCTGTCCTCAGTTGCTCTCCCTTCTCCACCTCCTCCCTCACCAGCTGTTGCCTCTCCTCAGTCTCCCAGATTACCAACAGCAGTCTTGTGCTACCCTCCTGTGAGTAAACGTTTGCACCAAGCACTCTGTGACTGTCCCCGTTTACTGTTTCCAGCTCTTCAAACAATAAAGGACTGTGAACAATGTCTGTGTTTGTATTAACCCTTTCCACCCTAAACAGTTCTTGGCTTTTGGTGTTATCTTTAGCACTACCGCTCTCTTTCTCAGTCCTCCAACGCTCTTGATTGTCAAACAATTCTTTTAAGGGGTTATTCCCCCATTTCATTAAAGCAGCAACTTTCTCCTTTCTCCAGGTCAGCTGCTTCTCCATTAACGCAATCTCTCTCAGTTGTTTTTCTTTCTTCCCCTCACAGTGGGACAACTTCACCATTACATTAGCCAACTTAATTCTTCTCCGCAAAATCTCCTCTTCTTGTTCTAACTTTTTTTTTATAGTTTTCAAGTCTTTCAATACCTCCTCTGCTATAATCTCTCTGTCATGCCTCCAGTCTTCCCATGTCACACCATCCTCCTCTCCACTGTCCTCCTCATATTCTGCCTCCAGCACAGGCCCAGCTGAAGATCCTTTCTGCTCTCCCTTCTTCCCAGTGTCTTTACCTGGTGCTTTCTGCAACCCTAACTTTACAGTCTGCCCAGGACTTTCCCTCTGAGGCTCTCTGGAACCACCAGTGTTATGGCTCTAGTCTGGTTTCATCCTTTGGGACTCTTCACCCTCTCCCGAAACCCAGCTCCCTGGCTCTTCACCCTTTTTCTTCCTGGTACCTTCTGCTGTAGCCAGGTCAGGTCTTACCCCTAGGGAGCTTCTGGTTCTAGGGTCTTCCTGGCCCTTACCTTTCTCCATCTGTATTCGGCTTGCATCCTGGCTCCCCTTCTCCTTCCCTGCAGGCTCTCCTCTTTCAGGTTCCAACCTCTCCAGGACCATGCTGGGGCTTCTGCTAAGCTGTAGCCCCCAGGCTTTCTCCTTCTCTTGGGCCGCCATCTCGGGCCCACGGCCCAGACCTCTGGTACTCCTCAAGCCCAGAAACTGTTCACCACCTGGGCTTCCACACAGGCCTCTCCTTCCTCCAACTCCCACACTGGCTCACACCTCCTCCTCCTTCGCTGTCTGGACTGCAACTGGATAAAATTTTATTAAAGACTTGCATCAAAATACAAAACAGAAACATTTCCCTTTCATCCCCTAAAACTAATACATTAACACTCCTCTCTACCCCTTACGGTGGTCTCAACTTTATCCCCTGCCACCGCCTCTCCCACACTCCCCTACCTGCAATCTTTCCCACGCTGCCACCCTATACACCAGTCTGATGGCCTGCCACGCCACCTGCTCTTCAGTTTTCTCCACTTGAGACAGATGGAACTGGCACCGGGCCCCCCACAAACTCCCCAACACCACCATCCCAATCACATACAGTGTTGTTTTATCTCATTTTCCAATTCCTTTCCCCACCCCCCATGCCCAATCCATGTCACTCCATTTCTCCATCCCTTGCACCCCCAATACTCCACCCACCACCTTCCCTACTTTTTGCGCAAACGGGCACTCCCGTACCAAATGTGCCAATGTTTCTTCCCGGCCCACACACCCTGGCCTGGGACACTCTCGCTCTGCCCTACTGCGCCATTTGATATTGGCCCTTACAAAAACCCTCCCATGCAGGGCCAGCCACCCAATGTCTTCCAGCTTGCGAGGCAACCTCCCTGACGTCAAATTCCGTAAACCTTGCGTTATGCCTTCCTGCCCCCAGTCTCTCCTGGCCACTCTTGCTCCCTCACCCTTTCCTTCCATTCCCTCCTTTTCCCTTCTCTAATTTCCCTCCCCGTCACCCTCCATTTCCTTACTATTTTCCTCACCCCTACCTGATATTCCTGCTCCCTCCTCCCCATCCTTTTCTTCTTTTGCCCCCTCTCCAATTCCCCCTTGACCCACTGCTCCCAAAACCCCCCACCCCCCTCCCTCAGACTCTCCGCCCATCCCCTCTTCCCTTCCACCAAACCCCCCAAATTCGTTTGCAAAAATAAACTTTGAAACTCTAACACAGGATTCACCATCCCCACCCCTCCTTTCCTCCATTTTCTACACACCACCTCACGCTTTATCGGGTTCAGTCTGTTGCCCCACAATGCCCGGAAGAACACCCCCGACACTCTCGCTTGTAACTTATCAGAAAGCCAGCACACCTGTGCCATCCATAGAAACAGTGGCACCATGTACGTTTTTATGAGCCGCACTTTCTCCCTGTACGTGAGTCTCCATCCCTTCCACTTTTCTGCTACTGTACTCTCCTACACCACCCCTAATATTTTTACCTCCTGTTCTACTTCTGGCATCCCTTCCCCCACCTGCACCGCGTGGCATTTTCCCCAATTTATCCATGCTCCTGTCGCCTCCACATACTTACCTAACTCCCTTTCCACCCACCTCTCTTCCTCCCTCCCCAGAACCATGACCGTCAGGTCATCTATATACGCTACCACCCTGATTCTCTCTGCCCCTACTGCTACCCCTGCTAAGTTTTCCCCTCCCATCTCTCCCCCTTTATTCAACCTCCTTACCAAAGGGTCTATTGCCATTACATACACCAGTGGACTCAGCGGGCATCCTTGTCTAATCCCCGTTCGCATCTCCACCCTCCTCCCCCTCCACCCATTGACGATGGGGTAACACACTACCCCATCATACATTCTCTGTATCCACTTTACCCATCTCTCTGGCACCCCTACCTTCTCCATCACCGCCCAGACATAATCTCTTTGTACTCGATCGTAAGCAGTTGCCTGATCTAAAGCTATTATTCACTACTCCTCCCTTCCTCTCAGGGCTGTGGAGTCGGTACAAAAATCCTTCAACTCCGACTCCTCAGTTTATGGTACCTCCGACTCCTCAGTTTTTAATATGTATTTTTTTTGCATGTTGACTGAAAGAGTGCAGCATGCAAGGCTGCATGTTAATGTTTGGGTTTAAAATCTGTGTCATTGTGACTTTTTATTTTATTTATTAAAGAAACTATAAATATTCATTAATCCTAAAGTTTAAACAAAAAAACACACATAAAAAAACAAGGTTATGTTTATTGTTTTTTTTATCAAGTATAAAGTCATCATAGCATTAGCAAGTATAAAAATCTGGAACAACCACATCCTTTGGAAATTCTAGAACAACATCCTTTGGAAATTAGAACAAAATCAAAGTTAACCTACATAAACCAAAAAAACATTTGGAAAACCTAAAACAACTTGTATATTATTTAAACTTGGCATATATAGCTGTAGAATAGCTGTTAAACATAATCCAAAATTAACTAATATATTGTTCTTAGAAACAGAATTGCTTCTGCCAGATCCTCCTTCATAGAAGCCCTTAAATCTGATTTTATTCTTTTCAGTGCTGAAAACAGTCTTTCAACACTGACTTGGGTGGGTGGCATTGCTGTTACGGTTCTAGCTGCATCACTGACAATCTCTGGCTGATGGCTTCTTCTATAGTCAGTTTTGATGAGCGGTCAAACTTTTCCACTTCTTTTAATCCTTTAAAAAACTCTTTCATGAATTTCTTTATATGGACATTTACAGGTTGCTTTTCCATGCTTAACCGACATCGCTTTGCTTTTGAAGCTTCCATTTTGTCCAAATAGGCTTGAAAATTCTCTTCTTCATTTGAAGAGGATGAACCTGAGTTACCATTACCACCAGTATTTATAGCTTTAGCTTCATCCAGTGGTTTATGAGTTTCAGGTAGCAACCCTTTCATGCGAACTGCTATGTCATAGAGTGCCTGTTTTCCTGTAGCAATTTGGTCACTGCTCAACAAAATTCGGCTCATTGGATCAACATAAATAGCAGCTAAGAGAATTTGATTATCCAGCAAGAGCTCCTCTCTTTTCCTCATTGAAGATACAATGCCATCAGCAATTAACCCCCCACTTTTGTTAAGGTTATATATCAAGCCCTTCCATTCCAAGAAGAATTTACCTGGTGTTAAATCTTCATATTGCAGCTTCTTGGTAAGAAAGGGTAAGAAAGTAGCCTTTCTAATTCTGTAACTTGAGCCCACTGGTTTTCTTTTAATGAAACATTTACATTGTCCAGTTCTTCAAGAAAGTCTTTTAGTTCAAGCAAACGCTTTATCATCAAGTAAGTGCTTCCCCAGCGCGTTGCTTGATCCAAAATGGCTCCTTTTCCAGCACGTCTCTTCAGAATAGCATCTGTTTTAGGGATCCTGGCTGCAACAGCTACTTGCCTCAACTTGCTAATTAGTGTAGCCACATGATGATCCTTCAATCCATCTCTTATTGCTAGTTGCAGAGTATGAACAGCACAACGCATATGTTGAATGGTAATAAGCTTAGATGCTTCTTCAGCAATATCATCCAAACTTTCACAGCTTTCTTGAATTGCAGAACTGTCATCTTCTGATATTTGTATGCTGCTTTCTTTATTTATTTATTGCATTTCTATCCCACATTTTCCCACCTTTTTGCGGGTTCAGTGTGGCTTACAATATGAGTTAAATGTTGGAGATACAATTTGTTACAGATTGGTTATGGATTACATTGTGCAGAGTTATGCGAAACAATTGAGGTGTCGTTAAAGAATGTAACAATGGAGCACAAACATTGAAACTTTGGAAGGAAACAATGGGAGCTTAGAGGGCGATAAAAAGGCATGAAGACATATAGTATATATCTTTCTGTGATTAAAGGTATGAATGATGTGATAATACGGGAATGAGAGTTCAGAGGTGAATGTATGATGCATTAGTGAACAGTAAGTGTGGACTTTATGTGTTTTGGTTCTTTCTGTAAATCTTTTCGAAAAGATGGGTCTTCAGTGATCTGCGGAAGGAAGCTTGCTCGTTGATTGTTCTTAAGTTGCGCGGCAGTGTGTTCCAATACTGCGTGCTCATGTGAGAAAAGGTTGATGCGTGTAGCGCTTTGTACTTCAAGCCCTTGCAATTGGGGAAGTGGAGGTTAAGGAAGGTTCGGGATGATCTTTTGGCGTTTCTGGGTGGTAATGATTTTGTGGACTAATGTGCATACTTTAAAAGTGACGCGTTCCTTGAGTGGAAGCCAGTGCAGTTTCTCTTGTAATGGTTTTGCACTCTCATATTTTGGCTTTCCAAAGATGAGTCTGGCTGCAGTATTCTGGGCTGTTTGAAGTTTCCTCAGTGTTTGTTCTTTGCAACCTGCGTATAGTGAGTTGCAGTAATCCAGATGGCTGAGCACGAGGGATTGCACTAGGCTGCGAAAGACGGATCTTGGGAAGTATGGTCTTATCCTTTTCAGTTTCCACATGCTGTAGAACATCTTTTTAGTTGTGTTGTTAGCATGAGTTTCGAGCGTTAGGTGGCGGTCGATAGTGATTCCAAGGATTTTTAGCGTTTCTGAGATTTGAAGGTTCAGGTTTGGTGTGTTTATAGCTGTGAATTCTTTTTTGTTGTATTGGGAGGTGAGTATTTGTTGGAATGTAATTGTATTTTACATGCATTGCCTGTCACCTATTATTTCTCTGTGATTACTCTGTGACCTCTGATGTGAATTACTTAGAGAGGTCACACAGCTATGCAACTTCCTGTGGGGGCAGATGCAGCAGATGCAGCACATGGAGCACATGGAGCTCATGATCTCTCCTAACCTGAGAGGATCTATGGTGGTGTGAGCATCCATTACCATCTAAGCACATGGAAGGAGCTGATAATACAAATGTATAGTAATATGTATATATAAGCCTGTCTGATTATAATCTAACTGCAAACTGTGAGTAAACAGATGTTTTGTTACTTCAACTTTAAAGTGACTCAGCAGTGAATTATTCAGGGGTGAATGAGAGAGAGATGAAGAAAGAAATTAACATTTCTAAAGCTGAAGCTGTGTGTACTAAAATCTGCTAATTATTTACTACAAATAATCCAACAAAAGGGTTATGGGCCCAGGGTCCAGGAATTGAAAAAGAAGAGAAATATTACCAGGCAGAAAAAAAGGCCACATTTTTCTCTTAAGTTTTAAAGGAAAGATTCAGTCTGTCTCTCTCTCCCCCCACACAGCAGACAGAAGGCTAAGAAAATGGCTGAGGGAAGAAATTCACCATTGTTCTATTCTCTCAAGGTGCCTAAATTAACTGAGTTTAATTATCAGCAGTGGGAACTAAGATTCATATGCCTCCTTCGAGCAAAAAGATTAGATATATGCTTAGACCAAGACAGAACAGCTGAAAATATGGCTGAATGGGACAATGCAAACTATTATGTGAAGTGCATGCTTTTGGAAGCTCTCTCAGAGAAACAAGCCATATTAGTGGAGGGAAAAGATACACCAAAGGACATTTTATATAAACTGAGAACTATGTATGCAACTACATATGCAAAGCAGCAACCAATTTGGTTAGCAGAGTTGAATGAAACCAAATTAAGGGATAAAAGTAAATGTAATGATCACATTATGTATCTTATGTCTTCATTTCAAAAGTTAGAACTTTCTGGAATTCCCATGTGTGATGCATTGAAAAGAGCATTTCTTTTTACCTCACTATCAAAGAAGTTTGATGTTTTTAGGTCTGTAAATGAGGCCATTGAAGGGCAATCTTTTGAACAGGCAACATCAAAACTAAGGCAGGAATGCATAATAAATGATTCTGAGGAGATGTGTTCTCAAAGCAAGTCAGAGAGAAATGAAACAAATTTCTTGGCAAAGAACAGAGGAAGGCGGAGCTATGGGAAAACTCCACCCAAGGGCAAGCTGATTTGCTACTCATGTGGAAAGGAGGGACATGTATCTAAATGGTGTAAGGAAACACAAAACACTCCCTCTAGCTCACCTAAGCCAATGGAACTAAAGAATTTTCAAACCAGGAAATGTATGAAGGACAAAGATAAACACAAGGGCTTTCTAATGGCAGAAAAATCTTTGACTATGGTAAATAATAATTCAAATGAAAGTACTTGGATTTTGGATTCAGGGAGCACATGCCATTTAACCAATTGTAAAGATTTCTTTCAGGAAATGTGTCCAGAGGAAGGTATTCTTAAAACTGCAAACGCAGGGACTGCTAAGATCCAAGCAAAAGGTATTGGATTCTTAAAATGCAAAGTGTCTAATGAAGTTAAAGAAATTCCTGTAAGTGATGTCTTGTATATTCCCCAAGCAGTTTGCAATATGCTTAGTGTATCTACATTAGATAAGAAGGGATTTGTGATTCATTTTGAAAACAGTAAGTGCACAATCTCTAAAAATGATGAAGTGTATGCTGAAGCTTTTATGCATAATGATGTTTATAAGCTGAACATTTCAGGTGAAGCCTCACATCTGGTGCAAGTAAGGAAGAATGATGGTAAATGTAGTCTGGAAATCTGGCACCGCCGCCTGGGACATCGTGATTTTAAGGTGATCCAGGATCTTTACAGTAAGCAACTGGCCACCGGCATTCAGATAAGTGCAGATGCTGGTAAAATGGAGAAATGCATAGACTGTGTTACTCAAAAAGGTGTGAGACCCTCATTTCCTGCATACACAGGAAATAGGAGTAATAAAGTGCTGGACTTAATACACAGTGACTTATGTGGACCGTTTAATATCCCATCATTGGGAAATAACAGATTTGTGCTAATATTCTTGGATGATTTCTCTAGATATTGTGTGGCCTATTTGCTGAAAGAGAAAAGTCAAGTCACAGACATGCTGAAGAAATACGTAGCCATGGTGAGCAATAAATTTGAAAGAAAACCAAAGGTTCTTCAGACCGACAATGGTGGTGAGTTCACTTCACAAAGCATGCGCACATTTCTAGAACAAGAAGGCATTCAACATATCACAACAGTAGCTTATACACCAGAGCAAAATTCTGTTGCAGAGAGAAAATTTAGGTCACTTGTGGAAATGACCAGATGTATGCTGTCAGATAGCAATCTCCCTAAAAGACTATGGGGGGAAGCCATTCTCACAGCAGTGTACCTACAAAACAGAATGCCAACTAAAGGCGCTGAGCGCACACCACATGAGACATGGCATGGTAGGAAGCCAAACCTGTCACACATAAGAACATTTGGAAGTACAGCATATGCTCATGTACCAAAGCAAAGAAGGCATAAGCTGGATTCCACAACAGAAAGGGGCATTTTAGTTGGCTATGCTCCAGGACACAAAGGATATAGAATTTTGAATCTGAAAACTGGCATTGTTGGCATAAGACATGTTACATATTTTGATGAAAACAAAAGGGTTGATAAAGGCTGGATTATCCCAGATGAGCCTTATCATCCAGAATATGAAACTAGAACCATAATAGACATGCCAGTGTATATAAATGCCATACCAAGGCAGATGTCTGAAAGCAACTCATCTGTATCTAACGAGGAACAGGCAGAGGAAACAGACACAGAAAGGATCATTGAAGAAGACAGTACAGTTGGAGAAGGGGAATCAATTGGAGAAGGACTCTCAGATATAGGGGATGCAGAAAGGTCAGACCAACCTGTTGTCAGACGCTCATCCAGGGAAAACAAAGGTGTTCCACCCCCAAGACTGTCTTACCTAACAAAGTCAGCAGAAGCTCAAGAGCCCTTAACATGGGATGAGATTGAGAAAATGCCAGCAGAAGAAGCTGCTGAATGGCATAAAGCTGCACAAGAAGAAATTGATGCATTGGATAAAAATAATACTTGGATTCTTACAAAATTACCTCCTGGCAAGAAAGCTATAGGATGCAAATGGGTATTCAAGTTAAAAAGGAATGCACAAGGAAAAGTGGAAAGGTATAAAGCAAGATTAGTCGCAAAGGGATATCTTCAAAAATATGGAGAAGATTTTGATGAAGTGTTTGCACCTGTAGTGAAACACACGACAATCAGAACACTTCTGAGCATTGCAGTCTCAAAAGGCATGCAAGTCAACCACATTGATGTGAAAACAGCATTTCTTCACGGAGATATAACTGAAGACTTGTACATGGAACAGCCAACAGGTTTCATAAATACAAAACAAAGACAGCTAGTGTGTAAATTAAACAAAGGTCTTTATGGATTAAAGCAAAGTGCAGAATGTTGGAATGAAAAATTGCATGAAATATTGACAAATTTAGGATTTAAGCAAGGTGAAGCAGATAAATGCTTGTACACTAGGTGCACAAATGGACAATATGCATACATTTTAGCTTTTGTTGATGATCTGCTCATTGCAAGCAAAAGTGAGCAAGAGTACAAGGACATTGTAAAGTGTTTAAACCTCAATGTTGAGATAAAAGAACTTGGTAATGTGTCATACTATCTTGGTATAGAAATTGAGAAACAAAATGATGGTTCTTATTTTCTAAGCCAGAAGCAGAAAATAAATGAGCTTATTGAAAGTTTAGGTATGCAAGATGCCCAAGTTGTAAGCACTCCCATGATCACTGATTTTCTGAAGGATGAAACAGTAAGAGAACCTTTACCAGATAACATCCAATATAGATCAGCCATAGGTAAGCTTTTATATCTAGCTACCACATACAGGGCTGATATAGCAAATGCAGTAGGAATTTTGAGCAGAAGGGTCAGCTCACCTACCAAATCAGATTGGACTGCAGTTAAAAGGATGGTAAGGTATTTAAAGGGTACCATTGATTGTAAATTAAAGATTTCAGCCAATAGTAATCCAAAACTAATATGTTACTGTGATTCAGATTGGGCAGGGGATCATTCTGATTATAAATCCACAAGTGGATATGTGTTTATGTATGGAAATGTACAAATTTCATGGGCCAGTCATAAACAAAGTATTGTGAGTTTGTCTTCTACAGAAGCTGAATATGTGGCCGTATCGGAAGCGTGCAGAGAACTGATGTGGATTGAAAAACTTATGCTGGATTTTGGAATAGCTGAAAAGAGACCAATCCAGATAATGGAAGATAATCAGAGCTGCATCCGACTGTCACAGAATGACAAGGTTCAGTCACGTACCAAGCACATCGCAACGAAATACCACAACGTGCGAGAGTTGGCGAAAGAAGGGGTCATCAGTCTACACTATTGTCACACCAGTGAGATGACAGCTGACATCATGACCAAACCGTTACCCAGAGAACATTTTGTGAATCTGCGTATAAAGCTTGGACTTTGTATGAATAAATAATTGCATGACAGTTATGCATGAGAAGGGGTTTGTTGGAATGTAATTGTATTTTACATGCATTGCCTGTCACCTATTATTTCTCTGTGATTACTCTGTGACCTCTGATGTGAATTACTTAGAGAGGTCACACAGCTATGCAACTTCCTGTGGGGGCAGATGCAGCAGATGCAGCACATGGAGCACATGGAGCTCATGATCTCTCCTAACCTGAGAGGATCTATGGTGGTGTGAGCATCCATTACCATCTAAGCACATGGAAGGAGCTGATAATACAAATGTATAGTAATATGTATATATAAGCCTGTCTGATTATAATCTAACTGCAAACTGTGAGTAAACAGATGTTTTGTTACTTCAACTTTAAAGTGACTCAGCAGTGAATTATTCAGGGGTGAATGAGAGAGAGATGAAGAAAGAAATTAACATTTCTAAAGCTGAAGCTGTGTGTACTAAAATCTGCTAATTATTTACTACAAATAATCCAACAGTATTAGGCATTGAGTTTTTTCTGCATTTAATTTCAGACGAAATGCATCTGCCCATGTGTTCATGATGTGTAGACTTTGATTGATTTCGTTGAAGATTTCGTTAATGTCTTGTTTGAAGGGGATGTATATTGTCACATCATCAGCGTATATATATGGGTTGAGGTTATGGTTTGATAGGAGTTTTGCCAGAGGGATCATCATTAGGTTGAAGATGGGTGGTGAGAGAGGTGATCCTTGTGGTACTCCACATTCAGGTGTCCATGCCTTAGACGTGGTCGAATTTGATGTGACTTGATACGAACGTTGGGTTAGGAACCCTTCGAACCAATTCAGGACATTTCCTCCAATGCCAAAGTATTCGAGTATGTGTAATAGGATTCCGTGGTCAACCATATCGAAGGCACTTGACATGTCAAATTGTAGGAGGAGTATATTGTTGCCAGTTGCAATTATTTGTTTAAATCTAGTCATAAGGGTGACTAATACTGTTTCTGTGCTATGATTCGACCGGAATCCTGATTGGGCGTCATGCAGTATTGAGTGTTTGTTTAGATAGTTTGTAAGTTGTTTGGTTACCATTCCTTCGGTTATTTTGGTTATTAGTGGTATGGATGCTACTGGCCTGTAGTTGGTTATTTCACTCGTGCTTTTCTTTGTATCTTTAGGAATTGGGGTGAGTAAGATTTTTCCTTTTTCTTTTGGGAAAAGTCCGTTTTGTAGCATGAAGTTCACATGGCTCGTTAGGTCTATTATGAATTGTTGAGGAGCAGATTTCATGAGGTTATTTGGGCACGCGTCTAGTTTGCAGTGAGATTTGGCATATCTTTTGAAAGTTTCAGAGATGAGGTCTTCTGATAGTATTTCAAATTCGGTCCATGTTCTGTCTGCAGGGTATGTTCCTTCTTCTGGGTCAAGACAATCCAAAAGTGTGGCGTACTCAATAGGGCTTACAGGTATTTTGAGTCGTAGTTGTATAATTTTCTCCTTGAAATATTTCGCAAGGTTGTCCACATCTGGTACATCTTTGCCGTTGTTTGAAGCTGGTGTGGTGTCTAATAGTTTGTTCACAAGGTTGAAGAGTTTGTGTGTCTTTGTAGTTTGGTCCTATTATTGTTTTGTAATGTAGTCTTTTGGTCTGTTTTATGGTGTATTTGTATTTTCTCCGAAGTAATTTCCATGCGTTTAGTGTTTGTTCGTCTTTCTTTTTGTTCCATTCTCGTTCTAGTTTCCTGACTTGTGTTTTAAGTTTTTTCAGCTCTTCGGTGAACCATGGATTCGTTTTTTTCCTGTGTGATGTTCTGGTTTGGATTGGGGCGATTTTGTCTAATGTTGTTGTACATAGATCGTCCCATTCTTGGAGGAATTGGATGGTGTCAGCGTTTGTTGGCCATTCGTTCTGGTAGATCTGTTGCCAGAATATTGTGGGGTCTATTTTTCCTCTCGTTGTGTATGTTGTTCGCTCCTGTTTATTGATTGTGTTTATGTGTGTTTTTTGCCAGCAGAGAGAGACATTTGCTTTATGGTGGTCTGACCATAATGTAGGTGTCCATCTTGTGTCAGTGATTGTGATAGTTGAAACCGGTTCGAATTTGTTTGTTATGATATCAAGTGTGTGTCCTTTTTTGTGTGTTGGTTGCGTATTGGGTACTTGTAGGTCCCAGAGTTTTAGGAGAAAGCTGACATCAAAATCCACCCCATTTGTTGGGTGTATACAGGCAAATAAATCCTCCGGGATAAGCCCCATCTGGAAGATCTTTTGCAAAACCTCTCCCCTTGTTGGGGCACCCCCTTTCCCCACCCACCGCAACTGAACTACATTCCTCCGTATCCTGCCCCCCTCCCATCCCCCGCCCCTCTCCCACTGCCCTTCCTGCCTCCCCCCTCCCCCCATTTGAGCAAAAGATCCTCTTCCCCTTTGCCAGCCTCTACCCTCCTCCCCTCTCCCTCCCCCCACTATTTGGGCAAAAGTCCTCCCCCCTTTCATCCATCCTCTTCCCACCCCTTCCTCCAACCCTGCTCCCTCCCTGCCCCCGGCAGTCCCTTCCCCTCTGACAGTCCTGCTCACTTCTCTGCTACCATCAGCTGTATCTTGTCCTTTGCCAGTCCCACACACTTCATTCTCCATTCTCCCAGCACCTCCAACTGTCAGTCTCTCTCCCTCAGCTGGATCCGGCTCTCGCTCCGCCCCTGTGCTGTGCATCAAATTTCCATCTTCCATCCTCTTCACCTCCACATTGCCCATCACATCTCTTACTGTTGCAAATGCGCCAGATCCTTTCTCCGCATTAGCTCTCTGCCTCGCATGTTCCACCCCCTTGCTGTATCTCTGACGTCCGCCTTCCAGCTGCTCCGCCTCCGCTGCGCTCAGCATTGCTCCGGTCTCCTGCCCTTCCCCGGTTCGGGTCTCATTGGCGCTCTGAGCCGCAAGCTCCACCCCCATGCATACACCGTCTCTGTGCCCTCGATCCCCCGTCGTTTCTTCACTCCGCTCTTCTTCCTGCCCACAATTTACAGCGCTTTCACAATCCTTATATCCAGCTATCTGTCCACACGCTAATTCCTCCGATACATGCTGCTCTCCCGTTACTTCGCTTTCCATGACGTCACTCCTAAGCGCCTGCTCCCGCTCTGAACACTCAGCTCCCTGTCGCTTTTCCGAACTCCTCAGCCGGTCGTCCGTTTCCCAAATTACGGAATGGTGTTTTGTCTCTGTCCTTCTTTTGTAAGTACCCCACCACATTGTTCTCCAACTGTGATTGTGACTGTTCTCTGTCCTGCGAGTGCCACTCCAGTTCTTCAAACAATAAAGGACTTTTAACAATCTGTGTGTTTTTACTGACCACCGCCACTTTAACCAAATCTTTACATTGCAGGTTCCCTTCTGAATGTCCCTCTGCTTCCTTCTGTGTATCATTTTGTCTCCAGTGTTCCCGATTTTCAAATATCTCTTTCAATGGGTTATTCCCCCTTCTCTGCAACACTACAATCTTCTCTTTTCTCCACTGAAGCTGCCTCTCCATCAAAGCTATTTCTCTCTGCTGTTTTTCTTTTTTACTTGTACAACTGGACAATTTCACCATCACATTAGCCAATTTGATGCGTTTTCTCAAAATCTCCTCCTCTTGCTCCAGTTTCTTTATATGTTTTAAATCTCTCAGCACCTCCTCCGCTGTTATCTCTCTCTCTTTTGCCCATTCCGCCCAGGACACCTCTCCACTGCTTTCCTCGTAAGCTGCCTCCAAAACTGGGCCAGCTGAAAAGTCTTTCCCAGGCTGCTTCACCCCCAGCTCTTCAGGTTCTTCACCTGGTGCTCTTACTAATTCAAACTGTTCCTCCCGGCCAGGACTTTCCCTGTGAGAAACTGTGGGGCCTGATTCCTTATGGCTCTGTTCTTGCCTCTGTATCTGGGCCTCTTCACCCTGTCTCCCTGGTCTCCCTGGTTCTTCACCTTGTCTTTGGTTCAAAACTTAAGTCCCTAGACAAGGCCTTACCCCACGGGAACCTCCCTGTCCTGGGTCTTTCTGGCCCTTACCTTTCTCCTTCTGTGTTCGAATGGTGTCTGGATGCTCCTTCCCCTTGCCACCATGCTTTCCACTTCCAGTCTCTCCAGGACCACACTAGGGCTTCTGCCGAGCTGCAGCCCCCAGGCCTTCTCCTTCTCCTGGGCTGTCATCTCGGGCCCACTGGGCCTCAAGGCCCGGACCTCTGGTTCTCCTTAGGCCTCAAAAACTGCTCACTTCCTGGGCTATAGGCCTTACTCCAGCTCCTCCAACCTCCACACACAGAGCTCCTGCTCACACCTCGCCTCTCACTGTCTGGCTCACAACTGCAATTACCGCGGCTGCTGGCACCAGACTTGCCCTCCAATGGATCCTCGTTAAAGGATTTAAAGTGTACTCATTCCAATTACAGGGCCTCGAAAGAGTCCTGTATTGTTATTTTTCGTCACTACCTCCCCGAGTCAGGAGTGGGTAATTTGCGCGCCTGCTGCCTTCCTTGGATGTGGTAGCCGTTTCTCAGGCTCCCTCTCCGGAATTGAACCCCGATTCCCCGTTACCCGTGGTCACCATGGTAGGCGCGGAACGTACCATCGAAAGTTGATAGGGCAGACATTCGAATGGATCGTTGCTGTCATGGGGACGTGCGATCGGCCCGAGGGGGCGGCCGGGGGGGGGGGGGGCGAGCCCCCGGATCGATTTTGGTCTGATAAATGCACGCATCACGGGAGGTCAGCACTTGTCGGCATGTATTAGCTCTAGAATTACCACAGTTATCCAAGTAACAGATGGAGCGATCAAAGGAACCATAACTGATTTAATGAGCCATTCGCAGTTTCACTGTACCGGCCGTGCATGGCTTAATCTTTGAGACAAGCATATGCTACTGGCAGGATCAACCAGGTAGCCGCGGTGGCCCCGCCAGACCTGACGCACTTCCGGCCTCCGCTCCCCGGCAGAAGGACGGGGCCTCTGCGCAGCTGGCGGATGAAGGAGTAGGCGGCGCGCGAGGTTCCCCGGACGGAACCTCAGCCCGCAGAGAGAGAGAGACACGCTGCCGGGAGCCAGAGGAATGCGCGAGAGGAAGGGGGCGGGCGGACAGACCTCGGCCCGTGCCCCCTTCATGGCCCACCCGCCGCGAGCGTGGACGCCTGCGCGGAGACTGCCGGACGCTTCGCCCGAGACGGCGGGCTCCCATCAGAGGGAGCCCTCCCCGGTGGACCCGAAGAGGTAGGGAGAAACCGCATTGCCTGAACACCGGACTAGCCGGCCCGTGAGGGCGCTCCCCGTTTGGGTCTGAAGTACCAAATTGATCGGTGGACAGAAGAGAGGAAAAGGAGAGGAGAAAAGAAAACACAAACCGCCCTCGCCTGGAAGAGAGAGAGAGAAAAGGAGAGAGGCGCACGCGCGGCTCCCTGTCGAAACGAAAAGTCGGGGCTCCCCCTCGGAAGAGGTTTTTCGGTCCGACCTCCCGGAATGGATCCCGGCCCTCGTTCGTGCTTCCGGTGGACACGGGCGGGTCCCTCTCGGGGAGCTCGGGGACGGCTCTCCGAGGGCAGGCGGCCTGGCTTTCGGGACCTTCTCGGATCCCGGCCCTCATTCGGGCTTCTGGGGAGCGCCCCCCGGTGAACACGGGTGAGGGACAGCTCCCCGAGAGCAGGCGGGCTTTCGGGACCTTCTCTCTCCCCTTTCTGGCGACTTCCGTGCGGGGCCGTTCTTTCTGCGGTCCCCGGAGCGTCCTCCGCGGCCGACTCCGACGGCGGGGGGGGGGGGGCAATACCCTTCCGGACCGGCCCCGTGGAGGTCCCTCTGAGCCTGGGCAGGCTTCTCGGTCGAGGCGCCCTGGTCGGCGGCGAGCACCACCAACATAGTAATCCGGAGAAACCTCTTCGACCTGTAGGAAGGAAAAGGCGGGGTCCCCCCCCCCCCCCCCCTTGGCAGGGGAGAGACTGGGCTTTTCTGACCGACCCTGTGGAACTGCTGCCCGGCTGCAGGGAAGCAAATCTGACTCCTTTCCGACTTCCACGGCGGGCTCCCTCTGGTGGCCGCCGGCGGTATTGCTCCCGGCAAACACTTTGCTGAAGTATTGAAAAGAGGCTCTCCGAGAGCGTGGGGGACGCTCCCGCTCGATCGCCACGCGACCCAGGGGTCCGAAATCTCGTCAGTTAACAGCGGTCCGCGGGTGGAATGAGCGAAGGAAAGGCGGTTACGGCGCGCCGTGGAGCCACGCAAAAGTAAGGCTTTAACGCGGTGGAATGGATTGTACCATCCGGCGGACTTAGTCTAGGAAACTCCAAGACGCCGTAGCGTGTGGACCGTCGCCGATTATTTCGAGAAAGCCCAATGTCGGAGAATGGAGAGCACGCGGTGTGCGTTTAAATAAAGGGTACCGTTCGTAGGTTTGTCGGAGGTCAAGCTTCTTCGGCTCGCGATGGCGGTTAAGCGCGCGCTCCCGTTAACTGCGTGTACTTCGGTCCCGGACCCTCGCGCTTGAGTGGATTGCGCTGCAGTGTCAGGGCCTTGCCGGTTAGAGGGGCAGACCCGGAACCGGGCCCCCGCGGCCTGCTGGTGAAGCCGCTCGGTAGGACGCTTGGAGCGGACACCGGCGGCGGGCCAGAGCCCTGCCGGTTACAGGGGCCTACTAAGGCCGGGCTTTGCTGCTTTCTCGGTCACAGCCGGAACCAGGCCCACAGACTGCTGGTGAAGCCGTTCGGGAGAACGCTTGGAGTGGAAATGGGCCCCAGTCAAAAGCCGTGCCGGTTACGGGGGCCTACCCGCCTGGAACTAGG